>NC_091128.1:12721189-13021189 GCF_040183065.1 Periplaneta americana | reverse complement strand
ACCAAACGACAAATACACAAACTACACCAATACTTAAACAAAATTTACCCAGAACTTCAATACACACTGGAAATTGAAAGCAAAAACTCCATAAATAAATCAACAGAGAGGTGCAGACGGCTGTCACACACTGGTTCCGATCCAAAGTGGCAGACTTCTATGACACAGCGATACAAAAGTTGATCCCTCGATATGACAAATGTTAATGACCCATCAACGTAAAAACAACTTGTTGCGAAGAAACAAAAAAACACACTTAGGATCAAAAAGAGAGATTACTTGAAGAAAAAACTCAATAAGGAGAAAGAAATAGTAATAATAAAAACATTAGATATGCTATTTTCGTTAGTTGATTACCTGGTTGGATTTTCCGAGGTTTTCCCAAACAGTAAGGCGAATGTCAGGTAATCTATGGCAATTCCTCGGCCTCATTTTGCCATCATCTCGCTATCCAAATTCCATCGACGCTAAAAATCCTAGTAGTCGATACAGAGTATTAAATAACCAACTAAAAAAATCAACACTTCCAGTAAGAAAGCCGTATTTGAGTTAACTTAAGAGTTCTCACTCTAGAAGAACTACATTCGACTTTTGGCTTATGCTGTGGAATTTGTAGTTGAGAGATGGCCATAAGGCGGGTTTCCTACAACAAATTTATGTTTTTTTACACTGTGGCGTTTCCATAAAATTTACCCTTGCCACGAAAAAACTGTCCTGTTTACTTAAGGATAGATTAAATTTAAGGTCACTGTGCTTCCTTTCAGTGTGTAGATGTTTTATGCCATGTTAAGTCTCCGTCATGAATTGGCCCGGAGGTTTTATGTTGCAATCGACAAAATGGGATTAATCAAAATACACATTGTATTTCCTATGTGATACTCTCTGACCATTACCGATTTTTTTTGTGCTTGCTTAACCGATCATGGACCAACATACATTTTCTTTTTAATTATGAGTTGAAACTTTGTACTTTTGTTGTGGAATACACACAAATTAGTTGCATATTGCTGAAAAAAAGATTGGAGTCAATTACAGGACAGTCCTCGTTTGAGGACAGTGAATTCTAATGATACTTTTATGACAAATGCTGTCATGGTTTTGAATATACAGTTATTATAGTAGAACTAATGAGCAACATACTTATACAACAGCAATGCAATGTTTTAATTGTCTTTCGAGCAAGTTGACGTTACTGAATGTCCATTTTACTTATTTCGGAGATGAAATATAGAACAACACTGAACGCACGATGTAGCGTTACATTTCACACAATATGTGGTGCTTCGATTTACAGATTTCTCTCTGACAATTGGCATCTCTGTTAATCTCTCTTTCTTGTTTAGGAAGTGATGCATCGTATATCACATCCTTGATTGCAGACGCCACCTGAATTTTTTCTCTCACTTTTCGAGTTATTTCACATGATGAGATAGATGGTGCTTTCGACTTTATGAATGAAACTACAATGACTGTTCGAAAATTCAACAGGGAGAGTGAATTTAAAGGCATATCAAAAACGATAAGCTAGTACATTAAATAAGAATAAACAGAAAATGGCTCTATCGTGTCGAAAACGTTCAACTTAAATAAAATGTGACAAATAACTTATGTTAATTGTTCTAAAGACAAGCATAGACGGACCCTGTTTATGGGACAGTGAATGATTAGAATGAACCCTCTCCTAGAGGCACTATTTGTTCACTACAAGCATATCAAGGATTCTCGTGAGGATCGGCCAACACCACTTTCTACCTCGAATAGACTAGATAGTTCGATACAAACCCCCGTTTACGATATGGAAAACACTTCATTTCAGGAGAAATAGGGAGAGAGTATGCCATGCGATATACACTATAAAGTCTTCCTTAAAAAAAATCTTGCCACCCACGAATCAAAACTGAAATAACTTCCGTTCTTGTGTTAAGGCTATGTTTAAACCGTTGCTAGTTCCAAGGGAATCGACATATCCATCCAAAGATTTATATTTTCTACAGTTATACAAAACATAGTACAGTACAGAAATAGGGTTACCATGTGAACAAATTCTATAGGATGACATGGAATCTAAAATAAGGGAACATTGCTGAAAAAAGGAGGGTTTTTAAAAAAATTAAAGATAAAAACAATGACTCACCTTCAGTTTTTCACTAGTTGCTGGATCAGTATTACATCTGTACCCTACTTATCGGTGGTGCCCACTTTGTGCACAAGAGCTTGAAGAGACGAACTTATATTTTGTAACAAATAACTATGGAACTGTTCACAGGACATGTCCTTGAAATTATATTTCATGATGATGATGATACCTCTGACTGTATCCGTTAGCATGCGATTTCGCTCCTTTGTCCATTGAGCTGATATTAGGGAAAATACTCTCTCAACACTTTCATTGTGACTTAGGATAAATAAATAGAAATGACACATATTTTTAAGAGTTCTGAGAAAGTTTCAGTGCTCGCAGAACTATGAAATTAAAGAATTTGCATAATTGTTTATCTGAACTTAAATCTTTGTAAAAATTAACTTGATTGGCATAGCTTTGTACATTGCAGAATAAAATTGATAAAATAGCTTAGAATCATGAACAGTGACTTTTTAGAGTGTAAGAATTCAATGCATGTCAATAGGTCATCATATTTGATGTTTTTTATGTGCTCCAGCTTCAGTCATTGAAAGCAGTTAAATTATTTCATAGGTTTTCAACATTTATTCAGATGTTATATGCATAATATCGTACATTATTCAATATTCATATGAATTCCAGTTCAAATGCGAAATGCCGGACATTTGAATTTTTTTAATGCCTGCCGGACAGGATAAAATGATTAAAAAAGACCACATGTCCTCCTGTTGCCGGACGGATGATAACCCTATACAGAAAATAATTACAGGACTAATTAATGGCCAAGTGCTTTATATTATGTGACTGCAACATAGACCTTTACTCCTACGAATGTTTCTCCCTCTTTCAGCTAGCAGAATGCGATGTAGTGCTGGCACCAGGTGAGAATATTTTTAAACATAAAATACTAAATAATAGAAGTACAACTAGAGACCTATTCTACTATAAACACAACATCAAGCAAAATGTAACATATACCTTTATTAGGTTGTATGCTTCAGTTTACGAGTTGTAACAGTAGAGTCCGTGGCTCTACGCCAACGCGAATCGCCTGGGTTCGATCAAGTCTGATGGAATTTGTGGTGAACAAAACAGAGGTTGCAGATGATTTTTCTCGAGATACTTTCGTTGTCCTCTAGCATTCCCCTCATTTCATCTATCATCTGCAATGTTAACTATGGACTGGAGTGAATTCTTGGGACAGTTCGGGTTTCCGATGTTGATACAAGAAAGACTTGGGTTCCGTATCCAGGAGCTTATCAGTTTACTCGTCTGTGAATGGTATCGGGCTCTATCAAGGCTGAGGCAGGGTAGCATACCAGCTATCACGAATTCATGAATGCCACCCAGAACATCTGTCGAAATTCGACAATCATCGCATAGCCTATAGCACAATGAATGGGCTACAGTAACGTAAGATAAGCCAACACAAGTCACGCCAAGCCAACATTACCTACACAGTCACGTGCAGATGATTTATCAAAGGTAATAACTCCTGTTGCCACGGTACGGTATCACGTAATGTATAACGTATTATTGATTGTTAGTCACATGACGCTTGACAACTACTGATTCGACGCGAGTGAATGAGAGGAGGAACAAGTGAATGATTTCAAGCCAGACGTGACTATCTCACAATATAAAAAAATTAAGTTTCTAACGTTAATCACATCTTTTTATCTTAATCTACCTTACATTGTGGCAAAAGTGAATCACTATTTCCTTAATTACTGAAGGCTGCAGTTCTAAGATTGTTTGACAAGCTATGGATTTAATGTTCATAGCTGATCTCAAACCTCGAACATCTCCGAAAGTATTGCATATGGATTAATCATGTCTGGTATGAAACCATTCAATTAATGATACACGATCGCGTTATGTGAGTGTAATGGTTGTCAGTGTGCAAGACTGTGGTCAGATGCGAAGCACTCAGTAGAGGCTGTCTTCTCTTATGCTACATGTCTGTCAGTGAACACGTGTGTTGTGTTCTTTGTTTCTTTATTTCAAATTTAGTGGGTATCACTTTTTAAAATAACTCCTTTGTCTTCTCCCTCTTCTCATCCCTACTTTAATTTTTATGATATATCTCAGGACTTTACATTATCGTCACACACAATTGTAAAATGCATGAGAAGAGATTTATAACAGTGCCATAAAGTAATATTATTCTTCTGTCGATTTTACAAGCAACTGTTTGTCACTAACAAACGATATCACGTGGATGAAGGGTTGTAAACACATTAATTATTATAAAGGTGTAATTCTTTCGTGGTTTTGCAGACGGGTCATTGAAGGCTGCGACGCTTTACAACAGATTAGACATGTTTTTCAATTGTGAAAGACATAGATTTTTACATCATCTCAACATTGAGTAAAAAGGTCCGCCGTGTTAGCTCTGTAGTAGCGAGTCTGCCACCAGACTAGCCGCCCCGGGTTCGATTCCGATTCCCGGCGGGGTCAGAGATTTTCACATAAAATTTCTACCTCGGGAGTAGGATATATAGCGGTGCACAACTTCTAATCACTTAATTGTGCACCAATATGCCTGGGTTAAATCCCAAATCTCTCCGCAGTGCATATGAAGAGAAGGCATATGTCACTGTTGATAGTGATTCGTCCGTCGTATGAGGACCTTAAGCCTGGCTTGCAAACAGTTCTCAAATCATCACGAACTTGCTTTACGAACACATCTAATGAAGATTTGTTTGACATTATGGGTAGTATGTCTCAGAACTGAAGCTTTTCTATGTCTGTTTTCATAAAAAAAAAAGATTTGAGGTATAGGTATTTCAAAAGTCAGTTCAAACATTAAACCGCTATATATTATAATATTTGAGATAGGGAAAACAAAAACATCACAGTGTTGGCAAACAATAGGGTTTACAAAGCATTGGGAAGATTTCCGTCGTTCTCTTGTTCAACGTACAGTATTCTGTCTGCGACACCATGCACAACATTTTGCAGATAATATATTGGAATATTGGCAATTTATTGCGGGATGGTTTCTTTCAGTTGCAGTAGGGTTGCTGGATGTGTCAGGAAAACTCGTTTTTTAAGGTAACCCCACAACCAAAAGTCAGTCGGATTGAAATCTAGAGATCGCGGAGGCCACATTATTGGAAAGCGTCGTATAAATAGCTCAGACACTACATGAGCTATGAAATAGGGGGAAGAATGAGCTATGAAAAAGAGAGTTTGTTTCATGATGGTTAACATTATACACGAATCTACTAACACGAAAGTTCATCTATGTTTCCCCTCTATACCCATTGATGATATAGCCACGGGACATGATAAGGTCACAGGACAGGTCTTGTCTCCTCTACTACAGTATAGCTCACCTCAGAATTAGTTACGTGGCTCTCGGTAGAAATATCCTGAGTATTTCTGTGATCGGTCAGACCGCCGTACAGCATCTTAAGATCCCGCTTTGAGGACGACATTATCTACCGTGTCAAATAACAGTCACTTTCAAAAGGGGAAAAACATTATTATTTGAAATGGCAATTTTAGGAACATGATAAAAACAACAAGGACAAAGACGAGGACGACGACAAGAATCACAACATGAGCTGCGACAAGCACCGCAACGAAGATCACGATAAGAACCACAAAATGAACCACGATATGGATCACGATATTGAACAAGACCACAACGACCCTGACAAACAAAATAAGGATCACAATAAAGACAACAATCGTCGCGATAAGGACCATGACAAAGACAAGGATCACGTAAGGACCATGACAATGACAACAAGGATCAGCATAATGGCCCTGACAAAGACGACAAAGACCACGATAAGGAGTACGACAATAACCACGATAGGCCTAAGTATCACGACGTGAATCACTGTCCTTGTCGTGGTCCTTGTCATGATCCGTGTCTCGGTACTTGTGATCCTTATCGTGGTCCTTATCGTGATCGTTTCCGTAGATCTTATAATGATCCTTGTTGTCTTTGCCACGGACCTATCGTAGTCACTGTTGTCTTTGTCATGTTTCTTATCCTGGTCCTTGTTGTATTTGTTGTGGTTCTTATGATCCTTGTCACTGCAATGGCTCTTATCGTTCTTGTTGTCTTTATCATGATCCTTATCGTCGTATTAGTTGTCTTTGTTATGGTCGTGATAGTGGTCTTGGTCCTTATCGTGATTCATGTCGTGACTCTTATAGTGAACTTTTTCCTTATCGTGGTCCATTTCGTAATTATTATCGTGGCCCTTGTCTTTGTCCATGTTGCGTTTCTTATATTGGTCATTGTTTTCTTTGTCATGATCCTTACTGTTTTTGTCGTGGTCCTTGATGACATTGTGATAGTCCTTATCGTCTGCCTTGCTGCTTTTGTCATAGTCCTTATTAGGTATTTGTTGTCTTTATAATTTTCATTATCGTGATCTTGGTCCCTATCATGGTTATGGTCGTGATCCTTATCGTGACCTATGTCGTGGTCTTTATGGTGATCATTCTCGTGGTGCTTGTCGTGTTGCAATAAAGATTGTAGAACCATAGACGGAATCAAAGCGAATATCCTGAGAATCCTTTATAACATGAATTACTATACCAGCACATATAAATAATAATGCTTTAAACAATGCATGAGTTAACAAGTGAAAAAAA
This sequence comes from Periplaneta americana, assembly GCF_040183065.1. Classification (NCBI taxonomy): domain Eukaryota; kingdom Metazoa; phylum Arthropoda; class Insecta; order Blattodea; family Blattidae; genus Periplaneta; species Periplaneta americana. Next base: position 13,014,447 of record NC_091128.1, on the reverse strand, counting down.
GCCAAAACAGAAAAACCTATAGATAAAATACTCATTTGAAAAACCAGAAACCATTGAAGCCGAATAACATTTCACTACTAATTAATTATTATTAATAATTATAAAACAATAACTAAAATAAGTAATTAGATCCTTCAAAATCGGGAAACAAAAAAATCTATAATACAATTTAATAAACCCTGATACACAAGGTACAATAAAAATCTACTTTTACAAATTAATAAAACAACCTATACATTAAAAATAAACTATAATTGAAAAAAATTAATTTCTTATCGCAATCCCGTTCCTTTTGATCTTTATAGTGGCCCTTTCATGATCATTCTCGTCGCGCTCGTCGTGACCCATATCATGAACCTTTTCGTGGTCCTTGTCTTTGTCCTGATCGTTGTTCTCGTCTTTGTTCTTGTTGTGGTCCTTGTCATTCTCATAGTTCTTATACCAATCGTGTTCCTTGTGATCTCTATCATAGTGCTCCTTGTAATCATCATTGTGATCCTTGTAGTGATCCCTATAAAAGTGCTTTTCCTGGCCCATATCGTCATCCTTATCGTGGTCCTTGTCTTTGCTTTGTCCTTGTCATGGAACTTGTTATCTTTGACGCAGTACTTATCGAAATCCTTTCGTGATTCTTTCGAGGTCCTTTCATGAGTCTTGTCATAGTCTTTTCGTAGTCCTTGACGTGATCTTTAGCGTGGTCCATGTTTAGGTCCTTATTGTGATTCTTATTTTGAAACTTTTCGTGTTTTGTGTCGTGATTCTTATCGTGATCTCTGTCGTAGTCCTTATCGTGCTTCTTGTCGTGGTCCATGTCGTGATCCTTATCGCTTTCCTTACCGTGGTTCATGTCGTGATCCTTATTGTGGCCCTTGTCGTTCATATCTTTGTCCTTTTCGTGGTCCTTATAAAGGTCGCTGATATCTTTATTGTGGTCCTTATCGTTGTCCTCGTCTCCCTAATAGTCCTTTTTGTCGTCCTGGTCCTGGTCTTAATCCTTATCGTGGTCCATGTCGTGGTATTTAGCGTAATCCTTGTCGTGATGTTTATCGTGTTACTTGTCGTATATTATCGTGCTACTCATCTTTGTCCTTATCGTGGTCCTTGTTATCTTTCTAATAGTCCTTTTCATGGTTCTGGTCCCTGTAATTCTTATGTAATCCATGTTGTGGTATTTATCGCAATCCTTGTCGTGATGTTTGTCATGTTTCTTATAATATGTTATCTTGGACCTGACTTTTGTCCTTTTTCGTGGTCCTTGCTATCTTTGTCGTAGTCCTTATAATGTTCCTTGCTGTCTTTGCTGTGGGTCTACATTTTTCATTTCAAAATTAATATTGTTCTCCCACTTTGGCAAATGACTTTCGTGTTATACGGTATATTTCAAACTTTAATAAAAGGTCAACGATCAAGTACGTAAAAAGAGACCTACACCAGAAATAGACAGATAAATGATAACATTTGGACTGGTGTGTACTTGGAATAGGATGAATATAGGCCTACGCATGCACGAGCAGATGTCTTCCTGGCTACTTCGATATCGCGTGAACCACGCTGTAGAACTTTAACTTTCGACGACCAAGAGTCATCTCATTCCTTTTTCGGAGAACTATACATCTTTTATCAGGCAGTACATCTCACTTTGACGGTATGTGTCAGAGGAAGAATAATTTGTATGCATCTGAAGTCTGACTAGTGTAATATGTAACTAGTCGGCGATGTATGCAATGGAGGGGGAAAGGAAATGACCATAAGTGGTGCCTTGTTGATATCACTTGTGAGGTACAGACCTGTCTACGGATAGTTGACTAAACAACAACAACAACAACAACAACAACAGCATGGTAGTTAGGCTTTATTTACTGTTCGTTAGAGGTTGAAAGTATTTTGGTTTGTATATTCTTTGACTCTCTTCAGTCTGCTTTGGAATCTACTAGAGCGGAAATAAATAGTAAATATTTTTGCTGTAAATTTTATGATTAATTAGGAATTACCGGTAACAAATAAACTGTTAATTCAATTTGGGAAAAATTAATTGGTATTAAACAACATGTCAAATACGTGTTTTAAATTATTATTATTATTATTATTATTATTATTATTATTATTATTATTATTTCTGAAAATTATGATTTATAAAACAGTTATGTTACCGGTTGTTCTGTATGGTTGTGAAACTTGGACTTTCACTTTGAGAGAGGAACGGAGATTAAGGGTATTTGAGAGTAAGGTTCTTAGGAAAATATCTGGGGCTAAGAGAGATGAAGTTCCAGGAGAATGGAGAAAGTTACACAACGCAGAACTGCACGCATTGTATTCTTCACCTCACTAGGAACAGTAAATCCAGACGTTTGAGATGGGCAGGGCATGTAGCGCGTGTGTGCGAATCCAGAAATGCATACAGAGTGTTAGTTGGGAAGCCGGAGGGAAAACGTCCTTTGGGGAGGCCGAGACGTAGATGGTAGGATAATATTAAAATGGATTTGAAGGAGGTGGGATATATCCTAATGATAGAGATTGGAGTAATCTTGCACAGGATAGGGACCGATGCAAGTATTACTTACTTATGGCTTTTAAGGAATCCGGAATTTCTTTGCTGCTGTCATATAAACTCGCCATCATATCCTACCTCCCTCAAATCCTTTTTAATATTATCCTCCCATCTACGTCTCGGCTTCGCCAAAGATCTTTTTTCTTCAGATCTTCCAATTAACACTCTATATCAGTGGTCCTAATCTTTTTTTTTTTTTCACTGAACACTATCGCATGTAGTGAGTTCCATCGGCACATTATCGCATACGAGTTGGCAAAAATGCGAGAGTGGACTAACATACGAGTTGGCAACAATGCAAGAGTCTCGGTCTAGCGCGCTCACAGCTATTTTCACCTGTCAGTTTTTTTGTAGACTTGCAGTCGTAAAGCCATTTTGTCCATATTCTGGCATATTTTGTGGTTGATTTTAGTTTCACGCGTGTTATTTACGTTATTGTGTCAATCTAACTTCAGTATGGATAAGTTTTTGATTAAAAGCAGAAAAGTTGAAGATGAGTTACTTTTAACAGTAACACAAGTGAGAATGAACCAATTCCAAGTGTAATTTTAGTGAAAGCAGCACAGGGGGCTAGATCCTACTGGAACAGTCCGTAACTACCAAGATAATACCGGTTTTTAGACTTTGGATTTACGTTCAGTGGACCTGAAAACCGTCCTGCACTAGAATGTGTGTGTGGAGAAAAACTAAGCAACGAATCCACGACCCTAGTAAATCGAGAAAACTTTTGAATACCAAACATAGTAACTTATCGGGAAAAGGAAAGAACTATTTTAGCCGATTGTTGCCATCGGAAGAAAAGCAAGAAAAAGCTACGGAACGAAGAGAAAATATTTCTGAAGAAGCGGAAGTAGGTAGTTATAAGGTTGTCGAAATAGTAGCGAAAAAATGCAGCCCCACACTAATTTTACCTGCCTGCAAAGAAATAGTGAAATCGATGTTAAGTGGCGGCGCCGAAGTATAATATCCTTGGTTCCAATATCAAACGATACTATTTCCCAGTGGATTGATGACAGATATCCAGTGCCACGCAGTATATGAAAAGTAAAGCGACCGTCGTGTATTTTCACTACAGCTCGATGAATCAATTGATGTAAGTATGAAATGTCAATTTACCGAATTATATCAGATTTGTTCATGATGATTCAATTATCGAACAATTCCCTTCATGTTCTGAATTACCCTCGTCATCCGGAGCAGATGAATACAGTGTAATTCGATATCCAGCATTTTGGAACAAAATGGGCTGGGCTTAAGACGCTAACAAACATAAAGAAACAAGAAGCGCGCGAGACTTCTCTCATTGTCAGTTGAACGAGAAATGCGTGTCTCTTTGAAATTATTTTATTCACATTCACCAACAATAAAGTCTCAGAAGTTTCGCGGCACACCTAGCTAATCTCGTGGCACAACCCGTTGAGAACTACTGCTGTATATGCATTTCTGGATTCACCCATACGTGCTAGATGCCCTGCCCATCTCAAAAGTCTGGATTTAATATTCCTAATTATGTCAGGTGAAGAATACAATGCGTGCAGTTCTACCTTGTGTAACTTTCTCTATTCTCCTGTAACTTCATCCCTCTTAGTCCCGAATATTTACCTGAGCACCTTATTCTCAAACACCCTTACCCTCTGTTCCTCTCTCAAAGTGAGAGTCCAAGTGTCACAACCGTGCATAACAACCGGTAATAAAACGTTCAGGTTTTTTGAGAGCAGACTGGATGACAAAAGCTTCTGAACCGAATAATAAAGGCATTTCCCATATTTATCCTGTGTTTAATTTCCTCCCGAGTGTCATTTATATTTATTTATATTTATTATTATTATTATTATTATTGTTATTAGCTTCAGAATTTATTTTTCACATAATAAAGCAATATTCTTATTACGTAGTCTATTGAGAGTAGGATGTTTTATAGTGCAGAACAGGCATGCCAGAAATCAGACTCTAAATATGCAGTTAGGTGCGTTTATCGCCGGTCTGTGCAGACTGCATCAATCAAGCGTTGCTATTACCAGTTCTTAGCTGGAGGGATGTACAACAATCTATTCTGCGCTTCTAGGGTCGGATTAAATACGTGGTACAGTCATTAAGTTCTGACACTGACGCCTGAAGGGTAGGCACCCACAAGAATCTGGATGTCTCAGAAGATGCCGCGTGATACGGCGTACACTTAAACAGATCGACATCCTGCCTCAATATAGTCGCCGTTGGCCGCTATGCACGTCTGCCAAAGTTGGTGTAGCTGCTGGAAGCACCGCTGAAAGATGTTGCAGGAAGATGCCGTACGGCTTCTCTTGTGGCAGTCATGACCTTTTCGGCCGCATAAAAATTACGCCCTCCTGGGATTGATTTCATGACGGGAAAGAGAAAAAAATCGCATGGTGCGAGATCAGGTGAGTACGGAGGGTGTGGCAAAACAGCGACCTGTTGCCTTGCAAGTTCCTCTTGGACAAGGATGGAGCGATGTGCAGGGGCGTTGTCGTGTAGCAACAGCCAATTCTTCCTATGCCAAAGCTCAGGACGCTTACGACGAATTGAATTGCTTAAACGGCCAAGAATCTCTTTGTAGAGGATCTTGTCTACAGTTGCACCTTGTGGGATGAATTCTATGTGAACAATTCCATTTGAATAAAAAAAAACTGTTAAAGCATCACCTTGCCTTTTGACCTGTCTTGTTGCGGATTTTTCTGTCGTGGAAATAATGGCGTTTTCCAGGTGGCGGATTGTCGCTTCAGTTGCGGATCGTAAAGGAAACACCATGTTTCGTCTCCAGTTATGATCGGTTATAGCAGTTTCACCTAATTTCTGACAGAACGTGACGTTTGCCCGTTGCTCAAACTGCAACATACTCGAGTTCCGACGCGCGCATTCAAATCACCGTCACAACAAAGACCGTTGTTATGCTTACATTGCATGCACTCAACTGTCTCTTGTTGGGTCGAGAGACTAACTGACAAGGTATCATACCATGGCGCCACCTGTGCGCTATAGTGCACCACAACACCACTATGCGCTCAGTATTAGAACTTAATGACTGTACCACGTAGACATTTGGACATTATAAACACACTTAGCAGAAAGAAGATAAAACACAGTTATTATCAGTGTCTGTACTTGACAATTGTAATACAAGAAACATTAGGTTTACTCAGTTATACTTCACAAAGTAGTGGTTTGTAAAGCATAATTTATTAATATGATTTTTATATAGTATTTGAAGAAACAAATATTGCAGTAATTTTGAAACAACAAAAAACGAACACGTATTTCACTTTACATAGTAGGAACTAATTATTTTAAAGTAATAGACCCTACGTTTTCATTGTTCGTCAAGCATGATTGTTTATTGGGGCCATTGGTACACAAATATTGACAAAAAAAAACCGGACACTTCTATATTTGCTTGTATTTTGTTGCCAATTATTTCAAAATGAAACAAAACTCATTTAAACAAAATAATGTTTCATTTAGCACCTTATACGACAACATTTAAAAAAAAAATCTCTGATGAGAAAATTTACAAAAATTACAAAGGGCGTATAACTATGGCATCGTTTGGTCTAACTGTTTTTTCATTTTATGGTGCCTTAAACATTAAAAACTCTTTTTAGTAACGAGTATTACCCCCTCTGGCTTGAATAACTGCATCCATACGTCTTGGCATGCTCTCAATTTGGTTAGCAATGTCTTCTTGAGGAATAAGTTCCCATTCTTCGCCAAGTGCTCGCCTCAACTTTGTAACGATTCAGGTCTCGGTCATCTATTCTTAACACGCCGCCCCAGCATGTCCCACACGTGTTCAATTGGGTTCATGTCTGGACTCCTTGCTGGCCATGGAAGAACATGGATTCCCACTTTTTGGAGATAATCTCCGACCGCATGCGCAATATGCGGCCGTGCATTATCATGCATTAAAACAAAATTATCGCCTACAAATTGGCCAAATGGCACAACATGATCAGCCAAACATTCATTTATATACCTATCAGCTGTTAGTCTTCCATTTTCAACAAAAACCAACTCTGTACGAGCATCCGTACACACTCCTGCCCAAACCATCACTCCACCACCTCCATATGGCACATTTTCGGAAATGCAACACTGTGAAAATCGTTCTCCCCTCCTTCTCCATACTCTTTCACGTCCATCAGGTGAGCACAGATTGAAACGGGACTCATCGGTGAACAGAACACAGCTCCACTGTCCATTTCTCCAATCCCTGTGATCATTTGCAAAACGCAATCGTTCAACTCGATGCATCCTGAGAAGTCTGGGACCAGTTGCAGGTCTACTTGATATCAGTCCACTTGCTTTCAACCTCCTTCTAACTGTTTTGGCCGAAATTGGGCGTCCATGCATGTTAACAAATTTCTGGACTACAATAGTACTGGCAGGTTGCTCTCCCTAAGAACTCTCAACACCATATACCTGTCTTCATTTGGATTTGTAGCTCTTGGACGACCCGAACCTGGTCTTCTGGTATATTCTAGGGTCTCTCTATACCGTTTTATGGCATCATGGGTTGTGCTTCTAGCCATATTCATAACATTTGCAATGTAACGTACACTACGTCCATCATCGTAAAGGGCTACAGCTCGAGCCACATCTTCAGGTCGCATCTTGTTTTAAGACAAATTTTACAACCCCACTTAAACTCAGAAAATGTAAAAATAAAGAAATAACGAATGATAACGATAATAAAGCACAAAATGTTTGAGACAAAATTGTTATAGCCGAGACTCCGAAAGCAAAATTGGAATATTTGGTTGTAATGGCTTGTTTATAAAACAAAAAAATAATCAACAATGTATACACGTCTCCATAACAACAGATGGCTACCATAATATTGTATGAGAAGATAATGTTTTGCAAAATACCAGCAAATATTAAAGTGTCCGGTTTTTATTTGTCCCTGAGTGTATTATACTCCCAATTAATTACATGCAGTAGGATATTGTGAAGTTTTTACACTGAAATCATTTCCTTGCTGTATGTCAATATAAATTAATATCAATATTAATAAATGATACAAATTAAGATTAGAATTTAAATTCACATATAGTTTATTTGGAAAACGTTGAGAGCAAGTATCGACAAGTTGGGAGCGTTACTGAAAGAAATTAAAAGTATAGTTCACAAGCTGTGAAGCGACGATATCCTCTTTATGTTAGGTTTAAAGATTTATTAATGTAAGTGTAATAATAATCCGTGGCGCTACAGCCCGTGAAGGGCCTAGACCGACCAGCAACCTGCTGGCCTCACGCCCACATGCCGAAGCAGAGGTGGACGATCATCCAACCAGAATGGAGGTATCGTGTGGTTAGCACGATGATCCCCCCAGCCCTTATAGCTGGCATTCGCAACCGCATTTCGCTACCTATCGTAGCTCTCCAAGTGCATCACGATGCTGGGTGGGCACCCGTCCCATACACTGGCCGAAATTTCATAAGAAAATTTCTTCTCCCATGAGGACTCGAACCAGCGCGCATTCCGTAACGCGAGTCCTAGGCAGATGCCTTAAACCACGACGCCACGGCGCGGGACTAATGTAAGTAGGCCTATGTTACATTAATATAGTGACGTGAGATGGAAAATTTGCCATTATACATACATACTGTACATATATATATATATATATATATATATATATATATATATATATATATAAATTTTACAGAGAATTTTTCCACCTTGCAAATAGTTGCTTTCTTTGCTACTTACAACCTACAGAGCCTCACATACCCGTATTTCCCTCATATTCTCATCACTTACCAGCTTATGAAATGGAAGTCGTAAGTCGTCTAACCATTGATGGCTGTGTTAGTACAGACTTCAAAACAACGCCATTGTCAAGTTCGTTTTGCCGTGAGAGTACCGTGGCAATGTAATATTTTGAGAACTTAACTAATCTGATCTAAACTGTCACAATACTATTACTCGACACGGGCTGATGAAAGCATTTCAGTTTAAAATAATTATTTTTGGCTGAGGAAAACATAACAATTTTATTATATGATTCGTAATTTCTCTTCTTGTTTATCTGTGAACTCCTCACTTTATTTATCATAACTCATTTACAGACACAGTCATATCAGCACCCGTACTGAAACTGTGTTACTTAAACAAAAGGTGATATGTTGGTGCAGGTACTGTATAGCCCTGTCGCGCTCCCCTCCATGACGATTCACTCCCTCCATGTAGGGGAATAGAAAGTGCACATCGTACAGAGCCAGATGGACAATGTGCAGGGTTTTGGCATGCCTGCTGTAGAATAATTGAGTCTTCTATAAATAATGAAACTGCTTTTAATCCAAATATATAATTTGTCAGAAAAAACGAAAAACTAGTGCAGTTAGACTCCAAACGGTGATTTTACTACTAAAGTTAAGGCAGATAAATTCCAGTTTGATTCCAACGAGCAGTTTATCACATTCGCTGCAAAATTCTGCACTGAAACAAAACTTAATGCCATATTTCATAATTTGGAGAAAGCGCAGTTTGATTCTAGGGGACTCAATTGTACAGCATATTTAAATAAATATGTGTTAATTTGAGAAAAATTCGTTTGAAACCGGGAATTGAATCCGAAACCTCTCAGTACGCACACCTGAGAGATCCTCGTGTTCTATTCCTGACAACCGGAACGAATTTTTCTCAAATGAATACATATTTACATAGATTATTCAATGAGGACGGCGAGACCTCATAATATTATATGAATATTTAGATAAAATAAATACAGTACATGTTACATCTACAGTGTGTTTCAAAAGTAACGCGTATTTTCTGTTACAGCTAAATTGAAATTTTTTTTTTTTTCGAAAAACGCTAGGTCACAACAAACAGTATATGTTAAAAGACACTTTCACAACAAAAAAAAAAAAAACATTCTTGCGAGTTGTGACGTTATCGGAAACATTTTTAAATGACACCCTGTAATGTTTTGTATACCATCTGAAAGATTTTACTATTTTCCATGGTTACACAAGCTATCAATTGTTTTATACAACAAATGTTGCTATGGTAACAAAATAAATAGTTAGATTCCCTGGTGTTATGGAAGCAGTTTACAGAAAATAGCGATGTCATTAAGCGAAAGTGAGAGAATTGAGATTTTAATGATTATTGAATACTGTGACACGAAATATACACAAGATAAAGTATGTGCACTTTACAATGAAACACATCCAGATCGACCTCCTATTTATCGATATAAGTACAGTGTGTTGAATACAAAATAAATTCAATGAAAATGGACATGTGAAAGATGTCCAAAGATCTGGTAGACCATCAATAATACTGAAGAATTGGAGCTAGACGTTTTGATAACGTGAAAGATAATGCACATTTTTCACTTACTGAATTACAATTTACATGTGATGTATTGAGAACAACCATTTGGAGACTGCTGCGTCGTAATAATTATCATCCTTATAAAGTGCAGCCTTTGCAGGAGCTAATGGAAGATGACGGAGACAGAAGATTGCAATTCTGTGAGGCAGTGACCAACCTCTGCGATAGAGACCCCAATTTTGTATCAAACTTGCTTTTCTCTGATGAATCTACATTTTGTCTGAATGGAGAAGTGAGAAGCTAATCCACGCTGGATGGTAGAAACTCACATGCAATTACCTTTTGGAGAGAAGGTAAATATATGGGCAGGAATTTTAGGACGCAGAGTTGTGGGCCCCTACCCTAGTTATTTGATAATACACTTAATGGAGGTCGGTATTTAGCATTTCTGCGTGAAGAGTTAATACCAGCCCTTGCCGTTCTTCACCCAAACCTCCAGGATTCAGACTTATCTAATGATTCCATCTGGTATCAGCAAGATGGGACTCCTCATATTGCTGCTCTTTTACGGCAATATCTGCTGAATTTTTAAGTTCCTACACGGTCAGTGTATAACCTTTCTTGGATATGTAAATCTCTATACATTGCTCGATTAACCTAAAGGTGATGTGTAAGTTCCTTCACGACAAAAAAAAAATCAGCAGTCAAAATTTTCCCTCCCACTTTATGCTGACTGGGGACTGCCAACAAAATACTCTGGTGTAGTTACAAATTTTGTCATAAGATGATTTCTTATATTTGCATTCGTCCACTTCTGTCAACGTCGCCTTTCAATGAGGAATTCTGTTCTTACATGAAACTGCTTTTTACATAATGAAATCGGGATATTCGGTCCTCTGAGTGGTCTTTATAAATTTTTTGGATGTATTTCAGTTTATTTTGTGTTTGTCTCTTCTGGACTGAATTCCAATTTGTGCACTACGTCTAATGCGTGCAATGTTCACCGTTGTAATTTAATTTTCATTTTCGTATTTGGTAACCTCTAAACGTAAGATTTTTTAAGGTCGTTCACATGAATTTCCACAGCTTTTCGTTTGCATGTATTACTTACAATTTGTCGATTGATTATGCTTTCTTCATTGTGGTTATGGTTGAACTCATACTTGATCAAATCACACATTTTTAATGTTTCACTTTCTGTATAAACTTTAGCTCGACATGTTTTATATAGGCCTACACAGCGTCAAGTATAAATATTAGACTTCGATATATGATGTCGAAATTGTTCACTAAATATAATGTTTATTTTCTTCACTTATAGATGATTATATCAATGGTGACTGCTGTGTTGCCTTGCTAGACTCTGATGATCAGATCACTGTTTGTTGTTTTGGAAAACTTTTGTCAGACTAACGGTCATTTAACCGAGTTACCAACTGTTTCTTGTTGTTCAATTGTTTGTTGTTGTTGAAATCTGTTCTCTCAGACCGACGGAGAACCATGTTAGCAACTTGTTCAACGAAAATTTACCGTGCAGGTTCTACTTTCTTTTGGCTGTGCAGGAACTTACACATTACCTTTTATAGAAACTTTGACTTGTGTAGGAACTTACACATCTATGTTGGTTTATCGCTTAAACGTGTAGGAACTTACATCCGCCCAATATCTGAATGAAGTATTTCCTATTAGATGAGCTGGAAGAAGAGGATTTGTAAAGTGACCTGCAAGATCGCCGGATCTTTCTCCTCTTAATTACTTTCAATGAAAAGTAAGATATTTGCTACGAAGCCTACTGATATTGATGAACTGAAAAGAAGAATACGAGTGGAGTGTAGAGAAATGTCACTAGCAGTCATTGAAAATGTTAAGCAGGAATTTGTTCTTCGTCTTTCACATTGCCAGATGCAAATGGGTAACATTTTTAGCATTTACTTCTGTAACACTAGTCCCGACGCTCTTACTTCCGGCAGCCAATCACGTTGTAAGTCGGCTACATTTAAACATGTGCGTCTTGTCATTAGCAGTTAATTTCGTTATGTACTTCCTAAGGCTCTATAGATACAGAGTATAATCGTCGGCCATTTTCGTTCTTTCCTTGTCGTTCGCAGGAAGCAGACGAGAATTTACAACAGTACAAATTTTAATTCCGCGCTCTTTTAGGTGTATTTGTTTAAAATTACCATAATACCTGAACCCTTATTCTCGGCATTTCATGCATCAAAAGTAGGCCTAATACCAAGTTATTGTAATATTAGTATATTTTCTATGTCTGTCTCAAAGTTTGCAAGTTCTATTTCAGGCATGGCTCCTCCGCTTTGTTTATGTGTTGGACTCGACGCGTTATTGCAAAATCTTTGTGCTTGCCGCTCACACAACAGTAAACTTCTCACTCTGTGTAAGGCCTGCTTAGTTCCACTGCAGACACATGCGAGGCAGAAGCTTACTGTATGTTTTTACCAGCCAATTAGTGCAAGTTCAATGTTATTGCTTAGTTTTCAGTTTGCAGTTAATATATCATTACTTTGTTATAGGTTTTAAAATGATTTTATGTATAATAAGGCATGTCGAAGAGAAGTAAAAAAACTATTGGCTCCCAAGGGAGAGAAATTTTTCTAAGTGTCAGGGAATATTTTGAAAAAGAATGTGACAATAAAGGACCCTTATTAAGGCCGGTTCACAATAAACCGAGAACGGAAATAATGTTAAAATACGTGTATTTAAATGTGAGTGTTCACAGCACTTAATTGTGAATGCTCATATTTGAATACATTTATTTTAACAATATTTCCGTTCTCGTTCTCGTTGCCGTTTTCATTCCCGGTTTATTATGAACCAACCTTTACCGGTAACACAGGTAGTTCAAAGAACGCCGATACCACTGGTGTGAATAAGTGTACAGTGTCGCAATTTACGAAAGAGAGATTTGGGCAATCTGGAAGTGAAAGCAATAAACTTCGAACTCCTGGAAAGCATCGCGAAAAGAAAAAACCCATCACGAACTTGGACAGTTTTAATGTTGATGCTATTCGTCGACATATTTATCAATACTATGCCCGGGGTGAAATTCCAACACGCGAAAGGTTAGCACATTCGCTGAACGAGGCAGGCCTATTCAGTGGAAAAGTGACGTCACTGTCAGTGGTTTTGAAAGCCCTAAATTTTAAATATAAGAAATTCAGTGGTCGTAAAGTTCTAATGGAACGACAAGATATTGTAATGTGGCGTTGTCGTTTCCTTCGTATTATGATTGGTGTAAATTTTGAAAATGTGATTTTCACGGACGAGACCTGGGTGAATGCTAACCATGGCGTGTCTCAGATATGGACAGACGATACTGTTGATTCCACCTTGCGACTTCCTGTAAGTAAGGGAGGGCGCATCATCGTGTGCCATGCGGGATCAGTCCATGGATTTGTAGAAGGTGCATTATGGGCTTTTCAGTCCCAGAAAACCAGTGACTATCACGAGGAGATGGATGCGGCCCACTATATCACCTGGTTTTCTGAAAAACTACTGCCCAATATTCCCCCCAGGCAAACGATTGTCATGGATAATGCCAGCTATCATTCCACCCAAAATGACAAGGCCCCAACGATGGCATCCAGAAAGGCGAATATAATTAATTCGCTACAACGTAAGCAAATTCCATGCATTGCAGCTCGTGAAACTTCACAAACCTGAGTTCCCCGCATACGAAATAGATACTCTCGCACAGCAAGCAGGACACACTGCAGTTCGCCTATCATTGCATGTATAACGCAATTGAAAATATATGGGGTTTACTTAAAGGCATAGTGGCGAAAAAAATACTCTTCCGCCTTTTATAACAGCTAAAGTTTTGCAGTTGACAGAAGAAGCTGTCAGAGAAGTGACACCGGAAAATTGGCGCGCAACTGTGGAACACAAAGAACGTTATGTTTGAGGCATGGGAGAAAGAAGGTGTAGCAGAACAGCACGTGGAGAACTTAACCATTACCCTCGGAGAGGAAGAGATAACCTCTGATAGCTCGGATGACGACGGTCCTGCACAAGCCGAGGTCGAAGATGATGACGATCTCGGAGTGCAGCCTCTGAAGTGGTGAGCGGTAAGAAATATAACTTCCTCCTTTTAATAAGCCTTGCTAATAATTTTAGCATTTCATTTTATCCATTAATGCGACACATGTTTCTATGAATTTCAGACTAGTCGGACGGTTGTTACAGCATTGTTAATTTTATTAATCTAATGTAGCATCTAGAAAACCTCCACACAGACACATATAGGACAGAACATTAACGAAGGGGAAGTAAGAGCGGCGCGGGTTTTTATAATAGAAATATTTAAAATAGATTTCAAAACTCACTATTAACTCGAAAACTTTAAACAATGGAAACATTTTTAAAACAAATTTCAAATCAGCGCGATGGTTTCCATCAGGGCCGTCCTGACGATTTGCGATGCCTGGGGCGGAAACGAAACGCGAGGCTTTCTAAATAAAGCAGAAATGTGAGTTCCAAGGGATAGAACAATAATAATAATAATAATAATAATAATAATAATAATAATAATAATAGAATCAAGGGTAACAATCGACTTAGGGTCGTGCAGCTGGATACTCCGGTAATTAAACCTTCAACAAACAATGCAACATTTGATCCACATACATTAACATTACAGTCAACAATTGATTTCGTTACGTATACAAAAGCTATCTCAACATTCACTTCGCTATTTATTTTTAAGTTTCTCACAGTAAAGATTATAACAAGAACGTAGTCAACAGATTGAATTTTTTTTCCCGGCAGCGGGGCCTGGGGAGACCGGCAGTGTTGCCAAGTCAGCGGTTTTGTAGCTAAATCTGATGTTTTCAGGACTATGGTCAGCTACAGAATTTTACAGTCAGCGGCTAGCTATTTATTTGGCGTTTTTTGATGATACTGGTAGAGGGAGACGATATTTTTAAGATTTTTTTCTGTAAAGATGTTATAATTGTTTTTATATGTACTTGGAGACAACAATATTAGTTAAATCATAAACCAGAGACTAATGTGGTATTATCACAATTTTTCATTGTGTGAGTATAAAATATCAATGTTTTATGTTAACTCGATTTCGTACAACCATGTCCATTTCCTGCCTCATCCATTGTTTTTGTACAAATAACGTATGCCACATTCGTTAAACTTTCAGTCTAATCATGCAGGTATTGTTTTTGTAAATGAATTGATATGTTTAATCATAAAGAGTAGATAATGAACTGAATTATTATTTGCATTTATGATAACTTACATTATGATTGATTGATTGATTCATTCATTCATGCATTCATAGTGTTCTGCCCATGAGCAGGTCTTTCACTACAAACCCAGCATTCTCCAGTCTTTCCTACTTTCTGCCTTCCTCTTTGTCTCCTCATATGACCCATGTCGTCTTATATTATATATTATTTAATTTATAACACCGCATTGTAGTTTAAGTAACACAGACATACTTAAAACTTAAAACCACTCTTTGTTGGGAGGCACGTCTCCAGCTCAGTGTGAAATCCGATTTCTAACCGATTGGTGTGATTGTGAATGTGATTGTTTCCGAAGTGTCCAGTATATTTTTCTTGATCTGCTTCATTCAGTTTTGAAGAAATATGCCGCGTAAAAGTCCACACGTACAAAAGTTTAGACATGTGTAAAAAAACATACTGTGTTGAAAGATTGAGTGGAAGAACCGGTGATAGTCGGAAAGCTCGATGTAATAAATGGTGTAAAGCCCGGTTCAGACGGTGCGTCTTTCTGTGATGGATTCCAAGGTGGCTGCGCGGATGGGTCGCCTGCAGGTCACTCACTGGAAGTAATGCGCTCTGGTGGCTCCGTGGATGGCTAGCTTGCTGGATTTCGAGGGTAGGTTCCTTGCTATTTTTCGCGATGGTTTGCAGGCTGGAAACCAAAGATGATCATATAACATCACCACTGAAACCATGTCGCCATGTTCGTTGTTTTCCAACTAAACCTGTTTTTTCTATATTCTTTAGTTTCTAAGAAACAACAATTAAATATCGGACTTTAGCTGTTTTGCACTTATGGCTTAATTACTTTATTACGACATTTGCTACTGTTGATGTAGGACTTTAGTTGTTTAGTTTCTTTTTGACCAAGAATGTTGGCAACAGATGAAACAGCAGATGATTTTTCCAATTTGAACTGTGAAAAGAGCCAGCTCCGTGTGAACAACTACCATCACCGTAGGCAACACGGGAGCCAGCCGGTCAGCACGCAGGCTACCCATCCGCGCACCCACCTTGGAATCCATCCAAGAAAGAAGCTCCGTCTGAATCAGGCTTAAGGTGATATTGAATGCAAAATATTCAGTTTCAATTGTCCATACGATTTTACATAGAACATAGAGCCTACGAAGTGATACACACTTTCCATAATTTAGTCTACGTTTTTATAAAATTCTCCTAACTGTATAGTTTGTATTTCAAATTTGGAAGTGATGCGTTAAGAAAAATCTAGAGTTTTTCAACTACAATTTAGCGATTTTTTAAGCTTGTGCAGCGGTAAATGGAATTCTGAGTTGGCAACACTGGTGACCGGCACACTTGCCCCGGCCAAGGGCCGCCTTTCTATGAGAATCCACAGTTCTAACCGATCTAGATTGTTGCTCTGGAAACTGAGGTCCGCCAGGCGAAACGCTCATAATGTTACTCCCAGTAACTGGGAAACTAGTACGGTACAGATTTCGAATAGCAATCACTTTTAAAAGTAATTCTTTATAAACATTTCTCTCGCTTTCACTCCCATCTATAGTTAAAAATAGAAAAACTTTTGAAGGTGTGTCAATGTCTATTTTCAACAGGTCATTTCTCAGTTAGTAATTTTTTCTCCATTCCCAAAAAAGATTTTGATTTCGAATTTTTTCTATGCTTTCCTTAGATATTTATCTATGAAACATAAAATTTAAAGTGCGATTGATTCACTATCGGTGCTACGATGTGATAATGTTTAACGGTGCGGAAAATAGCGTCGTCTGCTAACCGCAACTGGCACAGAATGAACTGAAATGGCGGACGATTATATGTACCTACTCTTTATAGAACCTACACTTCCTAGGACGTAAGCAAAGAGGCGGAGCCACGCCGGAAATAACAGCGACGTGACTATAATTATTTATTTTGTTACCATAACAACGTTTGTTGTATAATAAAATTTATAGCTTGTGTAACCATGGAGAATAATAAAATCTTTCAGATGTATACAGAAATATACAGGGTGTAATTTAGGAATGTATCCGATGGCCTCACAATTCGCAAAACAATAGTATCAAAAATGGTTTGTTGTGAAAAGGTGTCTTTTAAAATATACTGTTTGACGTGTCCGAAAGCGTTTTTCAAAAAACATTTCCTTTTAGCTGTACCAGAAAATATGCGTGACTTTTGAAATACACTGTATGTAAATTATAATCTACTGTCATATTACTATTTTGTTAAAGTGTCATGTAAATACATGTGCTGAAATTATAAAATATAATGTTGCAAATGAATGATTGTAACAAAATATACCAATTTTAAACAGAATGATTCTCCCCTCTGATTAAACTCAAGGACTGCATGTCTATCATTTCATCGGCTAGTACAATTAAAATGTTACGCTACTTGTTTAGTTATTTGCAAATGGCTTTTAGAGAACCCGGAAGTTCATTGCCGCTCTCACATAACCTGGCCGTCGCACAGTGGTTCATTTTCCCAATTTCTTGGCCAAAACCTCTAGAGATGTTTGAATTAATTTGAATGTGTCAAAGTCGAAACATATCGTAAAAGTAACTAGATTAAGAATTAAATATCGACTAAATTCACATAAATAGCTATAGTAACTGCTTTTTGGCGTGGATGATCATTTCATTGCTTCTTAGAATATTCAAAGTTATAGTCTATTTTATCTATATATGCATATATTATATCTTTAATATGTGTATAGTACAGTAATTCTTTCACTCACTAGCATCAAAGTGTGCGGAGATAAGGGAGTCATCTTCATCAGGGGCCTGAGTGGACACATCTAGATGTGTAGATGCATCTGGAGCTGACAGAAGTGACATTATATCTGCAGACAAATGCTTCAGTTTCTTTCTTGGGACTATCATTATTATTTATGAAGTATGGTCCAACAATGCCTGCAGATCAGTTTCAGCAGACTTTTCTGTTTTTTGAATGGCATTGGTATCGGGATAGCACGTCTTTTGTGCTTCTAGCACCGTTCTGTATTGCTGGAAAATGTAAGCGTTGGATTTTTAGCCTCGGACCTAATCTGGTTAGACTGGAATTTTGTTAATATTACTTCAACTAGTAAGGACAATGCTTTTACTCTAGATAAAGGTATACAACGCTCTGAACTTAATTTAAAAGCTTTGCTGAATTTTGACGTACTGGTTGGTGTTGAAAACTGTACATCTTTTATTGCAACAGCAGTATAAATCTCTCCTGCTTCACGAAGACTCATTTGTGTGGCATATGCGAGTTCTGAAGGACCTACGTTTTGTCTTAATCCCTGTGCTTTTCGTCTTTTATACCGTTCACCACTTTACTAAATTCTAGTAATGGACGCTCGACTCTCTGTTGCGTTTCAGTAATGCATATTGGAAAACTCATAGATTTTCAAGCCATTTCTTATTCTGTGGTAGGAATCTTCCAACTGTCCTACTTGACAGCTGCCATCTGGTTTTAAAATTATATATTAAATGTTTTAATACATTCTTTAGTTCATTGGATGATGTTGCAGGGGAATCGGTCATGATTCTAATGCGTTCTCTTAAATAATTATAATTTTCTTCAAAATTAAATGATGAATGTACTGTAGTATAGTAAAAAATTCACTCTAGTGAGGTTTATGTGATGACTTTCATACCGTGAAAGGAATTACAGAAATAATTAAAATTTTAATAAATAGATGAAAGATTAATATACTACACAAAAATTTTTGTGGCAACGTATTTCATAGGTAAACAAAATGAAATAATGCACAAGAAAGTTAAAGGTTTTACTTATTCTTCGACATTGGAACCAAGTCTCTCGATATATTTCTTCCATCGTGACACTTTTCAGTACACCTCGTTCATAAAACTCCGTTTTTTGGGCGCATAACCACCTGCGCACGGTTGATTTCACTTCTTCATCCGAAACGAAGCGTTGTCCTCCTAGGAATTTCTTCATTGTTCCGAAGAGGTGAAAGTCAGACGGTGCAAGGTCTGGACTGTAGGATGGGTGATTGCTGCCTTAATGATGCCTCTGACATCGGGTGGTGTTGCAGCGGTCACCGGTCGGGCGAACGCTCTTCGTCGGCGGACTTCTTCGAAGAATCTGCACCACCTGGAGATGTTGCTATGGTCCAGACAATCAAGCGCCACACACCTCCAATATTTCCCTGTGGATTTCACTCCAATGTTTTGTTTTTCGCAATAAAAATGACTGCACCTCGCTGCCCTTCACAAGTGAACGATCGTAGAAAACGCGTCATTTTTACTCAGTAGTTACAGCTCGTTTCGCCAGGGTGACATCCGATCGAATCATTGCTGTATGTAGTGCAAGATTTAAACTAACTATCTACCAAATTTGAACTTCCTAACCAAAATAGTATTCCGTTAGATAATTGTTGTGCGTTACCTTCCGATCTTCTCTTGTATTACAACGCAAAGACGTTATGCGCACTTCAAAACTAAATTCGAGCTAGTGGGCCCAGTGGCAGTTGGGGGCAGACTTATTGGTACATGAAAAGCACCCACATAGGTATGATTTGTAATGAGAAACTTGACAGGACCTCGGAGGACCGATAACTTTTAACTTCCGTGAATCCGCCGCTTTCACATTTTAACAACAATCAACATGATTATATTATTTAATATCTAAACGCCGTTAGTTAACTAAATAATTAATTAAAACTATGATAAAATATTCTACACACTTCCAGGAATCGAATCCATGCTTCAGTTTTTAGTTTCACACTTATACAACTTTTTTTATAATACTTCAAAAACGACCTTTCTTTCATCACGCAAACTTAGCAACTGCACTGTCCAAGAGAGACGCATTTTCAGCCACGTATTTACAAGCACAGGACTGGAGATGGGAGATAAGATATACGATGTCTACATGCCCTGTCCTTCCTCTTCAACTTAAGACAACAACCAACCCTCCCCTATATGTTTCAGTTTTGGGGTTTTGGCCAGGAATTCGGGAAAATGAACCACTGTGGCGTCGGTCCCTGTCCTGAGCAAGATTAATCCATCATATCCCACCTCTCTCAAATAAATATTAATATTATCCTTCCATCTACGTCTCGGCCTCCTCAAAGATCTTTTTTCTTCAGGTGTTCAACACTATATGCATTTCTGGATTCATCCGTACGTGTTACTGTACATGCCGTGCCCATCTCAAGCATCTGAATTTAATGTTTCTAATTAGGCCTACGAGTATGTTAGATGAAGAATACAATGCGTGCAGTTCCACATTGTGTAACTTTTTCCAGTTCCTTGTAACTTCGTCGTTCTTTACAAGGGAACCATCATGGGTCGTGGTGTTTGAATTTCATGAAAATGCATATTTAAGCTAATTCGGAAGTAATTTGGCTCATTTCACAAACTCCGTACTCACTTTACTTCAAAGAGTGGCTAAGATTCCGATCTCTAATTATTAGTATAGATTAAGTATTTCAGTGAGCTATAATAATGTAGAAACCTACTTGAACTTTATTTGGTCAACATAAAACAATTTTATACATTTCAATTACTTTTTGTCCGAAGGATATAATCGTATTTTTACGAGTTTTGTCGTCAAAGACAAGTATTTTCCCCGGACCAAAAATACAATACATAGCCTATGGAGAAAAGATTGGTATTTTATTGTTGAGCTCACTGGAGCCGTGCCATTTTGTAAAGTGTCACGAAATGACCTTCCTGTGTTCATCACTTACCCATATGTTTCCTGTGTTTCTTAAAATAATATTTATTTACCATGTTCATTTTCATTTGTTTTTATTTACGTAAAAATGATGCATAGTGAGCCAACACAAAAAAATTATCTTCGCACACAATCCACGCTATATTGAAATTAGTTTCGAGTGATTTATTAAAGGATCTATTCATGACTAATTTAGAAAAATGTTAAACGAATTATTCTTCCATCAAAAACGGATGTTCCCTGAACCAAATGATCCTATTTTAATTACAGTAGACTCTCGGTTATCCGGCCCAATGTGTCGGAAAGGCAGGCCGAATAGCAAAAAAGCCGGATAGGACGGAGTTCTATATATGCTCACTTCCTCTCCCGCCTATACCATTAAAACACACTTTTTATATCAAAACTCGCTCTTATTCATATTGTCTGACCTCTTAGTACAGGCCAGTAGGTGTACATACTGTACTTTATAAATGAAGGGTCCAGGGGAAGAACATGCTAAGTCACATTTTACTGTTTTTACAGGAGAGCAAGTTTAAAGTTTCAAGGTCCATTACATTCTATTGTCTCTGAGTTATCATTTTTCAAATATTTCTGTCTTAATCAAGTTTTTACTCTGTACAATTAAACCACTGAAATCTCTATTGCCTGAGGTATTACATGGCATCCAAAACAAAAAATTAATAAAATTGGACTTAGCACGTTTTTCCCCTGGACCCTTCAAATGTTTGTTATGTATTGTACTGCAGGTTTAAAAAAATATTACAGGAATAAGAAGCCCAAGCATAAAAATATTGTACACATTTTGAGATAAATGTTATAGTGTCTAAGATAGAAACATAAAATCATATACTTTACACTGTACAGTAAGAATACATACACTTCTAAAATAAATAAAACATTAACGTGAAATATAGGCTTAATTCTTATAAAAATTATTTCATCTTATTTTGATGTTCATTTAAATGATTACACAAAATGTGAAAAGGTAGCCGAGATGAAATAGTCAAAACTTACAGCTTTTATATATGTTGAATGAGTCTGACAAGCAACTGTGTATTTATTAAATGAGTAGTATCCGTCAATATGCTTATCAATGTTACAATATACAATAGTTAGAATATTTACAAGATTATTTCATAGTGATATAACATAAATCACATACAATTATGTCGCAACTTACACAGACATACTCTTTTGCGAATTCCTCTATCCACTTCTGCAGTTTCGTACTCTTGTTTTAGGGACCTTTATTATTTTGAACTTGTACATCATAAGATCATAAGCATTGCTAACCTGAAGTATACTGTAATTATTTAGGAATAAGGAACCTTTTAGAGTAACCACACGTGACGCCCCTTTTAAGCGCCCCTTTGAGGAATTTTAATTCACCACAAAATAAGGCTCCTTGTTATAACTAAAGTTGTGACATACAAAATGTCTCAGGAGGAATGTAAAATATTTTAGGATAATGTAGTTTGGGTTAACTTACGTCTATTTAACCTGATATACTTATGTCCGAAATGTAACGGTTAGAAAATTATTGATGGGCATAACTTACTTTTAAATGAAGAGAGGCATTAAAGACGTATTTCTAGGATTTAGGGCATTTTTATATGACACATTATTGAAAATGCTGCATCTTGTATGTTCCAATATGTGTATTTCATAACTGAGGATAAATTCAGTAAGAAAATAAAGTAATTATACAAGACAAATTACTAAGAGTGCCCTTCTTATGCATTCCATGAGTTGTAAATTCACAGCAGGCAATGCATTTCAATCTCAAAATCCATAAACAAAAAACATATCTGCATATTCACTATGCGAATAAACGAATTAGATATCAATTGAACGTATATTTAGTTTGTATTGCGCAGGCGTTGAGGTGCTCAGATGCTGTCGTGTAAAAGAGATCTGGCGTAACACGTCAAGTAGGCTACAGACATGGAACCACAAGACTTTTCAGTATTTCCCCCTTTAAATTTTTCCCAATCGTTAGACTTCGAACATAGGTATATCTGGTTAAATTGATGTAGGTTAACCCGAACTACATTATCCTAAAATATTTCACATTCCTCCCGAGACTCTGTAGGCATCAAAAAGTGAAAAATAAGCAGGCGAAAAGGCAGGAAAATGCTTGAAATAGGTATTTAGGCAGGAATTAAAATACAAAATGGGCTGTTATGGGCATTTATTACAATTCAATTATTATTGTCAAGTTACTGGGGCTTATACAGTAGGAATCGTGAAACAGCTGGATAGAGTAAATATTTTCAAACACACTCAGCGCGTTGCCAGGGAGGATGTAACATATGCAGCAAGTGCTTTTCAGTGCAGAATGTAAGTACAAGCGTGTCTCTACTTTAGATTCATTTTCTCGATAATTACATTTTTCGACACAAAGAACCTGATATATCAAGAACACTTTGATTTCATTCAAATTTTGTACACTTGTCCTTTGTAATATTGTCTAGAGGTTAGACCAAAATGGTTAAATGTTAATGAAAAATGAACAATTTACTAGTAAAAATACATTGAAAAATAAACAAAAATTTTTAATGCAAACTTTAAAAAATCTATAAATATAGTATGAAGTGAGCTGTGCTGCTCGTTGAGAACACATATTTAGATTATTATTTCATATTTAACGAAAAAATAGTAAATGGCTATTATTTTCTCAGTTTAGGTTAAATTATGTTTTCTGTAAGACACAATTTTTTTCTCTTGAAAAATTCAAAATTTCAAACATAGTCCATGATTACTAGATGTAGTATACAAGGTGGCCCACATAAAGTGTTACAAGCTATTATCTCTTAAGTGGATCAATATAATTAAATTCTGACTCTTCCTACAGCTTTCGGAGGAGAGGGCCTTCATGATAGTTTCATGGACAACATTTCAGCATGCCCCAACATGGGGTTCCGGGGGAGTATCTTCAGAATTTGAAATGGAAAGGTGATATAACTTTGAGATATTTTGATTGTCCGGAATAAATTAAGCAATTTTTGTTTAAAACATTTTTTCTATACTGAAATTATGAAATGGTATAGTATGCTTGAAACGAGACATAGCCGATACAGATAAATAATAATAAACCATGCTATAACTTTACATAATTTTAGTAATTGCTCAAAATAACCATAATTAACATCTAAACACATAGTAACCTTTTCTAAAATATTTTCAACTCCATTTATATAGGTATTATAACTTCAAAGGCACATCAACTCTCAAAATATGGGCTGGCTATGTTGATTGTTTAGTATGGCTCTTCTAGATTCATAAATATAACAGTTTATGATGTGGAAGTAAATAATATGTTAGTGCTAGGTGAGTGCAAAAGAAACTATAGAATTGCAGCGGTAGTGTTCAATGAAAGGTATGGGATGAAAATTTTTCATATGAAATTGAAACGACTGGAAACACGGCTGTGTAACAATGGAAGTGTAAAGAACAAGAATCACATGAAGCTGAGATCAAAAGTGAATGATGAAAATGCTATCAAGAGCCCATTCTTGCCGCTGTAGAAGTAAATCCACAAATAAGTCAACGTGAATTAGCCAAAGACAGTGGGATTAGCCGCACTTCAGTGCAGCGGATACTGAAGCATCACCATTACCACCCTTATAATTATGTGTAGCTATGCATCAACAGTCACACAAAGAGATTTTCACCTTCGAGCTGTTTTTGTGAGTGACAACGTAATGCTATTGGAGAGAAGGGTTCGTTCTTGACTAACATATTATTTTCAGATGAAGCAACATTCTCAAACAGTGGACATGTTAATAGGCATAATATGTATTGAATAATTTCAAGGAAAAATTGTTCCGGGGCTGGGTATCGATCCCGGGACCCTTCGCTTAGCGCGCGAACGCTCTTCCGACTGAGCTACCCCAAGAACTATACACGATACCGTCACAATTTTTCCCTTGTATCCACACGACTCAAATGAGCTGACAAGACGCCAGAACTCAACTATAGGTGCACACAAATACTTGTGTGACTTAAATTGTGGCTTTCTGTTAACGTGTGTTAAATTGTGACGGTGTCATGTATAGTTCTCGGGGTAGCTCAGTCGAAAGAGCGTTCGCGCGCTAAGCGAAGGATCCCGGGATCGATATCCGGCCCTGGAACAATTTTCCTTGAAATTATTCAAACCTGCTTTACAGGGAGGTACTACCTGAAAGCCAGATTTGTATAATACGTTCGTTACTGGAGGTACGTTAACAGGAAGCCACAATTTAAGTCACACAAGTATTTGTGTGCACTCATAGTTGAGTTCTGGCGTCTTGTCAGCTCATTTGAGTCGTGTGGATACAAGGGAAAAATTGTGACGGTGTCGTGTATAGTTCCTGGGGTAGCTCAGTCGGAAGAGCGTTCGCGCGCTAAGCGAAGGGTCCCGGGATCGATACCCGGCCCCGGGAGAATTGTGCATTTTCAGCATCGTTGGTCAGTGAATGTTTGGTGTGGAATCCTTGGTAACTTTGTCATCGGTCCTTACTTCTTTGAAGACACAGTTACTGCAGACTCATATTGCCATTTTCTTAACCTTGAATTACCTCCCCTCTTGGAAAACATTCCCTTCAATTTGAGAAGAGAAATGTGGTATCAGTAGGATGGCGCATCACCACATTTTGTAATATGTACACATGAACTATTAAATGAGAAATTTGGTGGCAGGTGGATTGGACGTGTTGGACCTGTCGCATGGCCACCTCGCTCACCCAATATAACACTATTGGACTGTTTTTTGGGGTATATAAAACAACAAGTCATGTTTACACAACCTACAACAAAAGAGGATATGACACGTCGAATAAGTGAAGCTTGTCGCACTATTAGCCCCTGTATGTTGTTAAAAGTTAGAGAAAAACTTTCCACAAGAATTACCAAGTGATTAGATGTTAACGGAGGCTACTTAGAGCACTTACTGATATAATGTAAAGTAAATACCTTGGTATAGGCCTACTTCTATGAAAACACTCTGTAACTGCTCAACAATTTATGAAAAAAAAAAAAAAAGTTTGAATAAAAGTTGCTTAGTTTGTTGAGAGGAACAAAAATATTTAAAAAATCCATGGTTCCATTTAAAAATTTGAAGATGCACCGCGGCCTCTCCCCTAAGGAGTTCCGGGAAAATATTGCCCATATCACAATTTGGAAGACCCCTTCCCCCAGTAAAACTTATCTATTCATTGAAGAGATATTAACTTTTAACATTTAATGTGGGCCACTCTGTATATCAAATTGAAGCTAAAATCATGTAGAATAAATGTGCAAAATTTGAAGTACATGACGTGGTAGTCAAGTTATTTAATATTTTGTAAAAGATGCAACCACTACTATATGAAACCCCTTAATCTTTGTAATGCCATTTGCAATGTACAATGCTGCTGTCGTCATGAAAACAATCTACAATATATTTTTCTAAATTCTCCATTGCAAAGAATGTTCTTTTATCACTAAGACTCTTCTGAAAAAAAAAAAATCTTTCAACCACACGAGACGTGAGTGGAGCATATTCGAAATAAGTACCCTGACATAGCTCCAGTTCCTGCACCTGTTTACCTAGTATAGCCACAATTTTCATTATTGTATCCCATCCAGGACTCTGTTTTAAGATCTTTTCAATATTTTCCATTAGCAGTAGCTCCAGTCTTTCGTTATATTTCCTTTGTGTGGACTGGATAGTGATTTGATATACGAGCACCTTCAGTGTTTTATATTTCATATTATTCGAAGGAATATTTTCTGAAATCATTGCAGCACACAATTCTGAACTGAATTTTTTCTGGATGCCATCGTCTGATGGAATATAAAAACGAAGGGTGTTTCGATTTTTGTTTTCTGTTGCTTTGGTGCTTTATTGTATTTTTTATGTAGTTGTTTTCACGTTTAACCTGAATAGAAAAATAATCCACGAATCTTGAATTCATATTCGAAGTATTGCTGATTAGATATCAAAATCTTATAACAAAATATGAAAACCTCACAAGTTACAATCTCTTTGTAACATTGGAAGAAGATAACTATGCAGTTTGTTGTCAAATTAGGATCATTTCCATCATCTGATAACCGTTTTTTTTTTTCAGCAATATGCTCCTAGACTATGCCCGCTTTGCCGTTGTATCGGCTTACGAGTAAATACTATTCTCGTAGTTCTGTGGTTTAATGTAGAACCTGTATCAGTCTCACATGTTTGGTTAAAATTACACAACACTCTCAATGACAACGAAAATATTGCAAAATGAAAGAGACTACAATGAACTGTTGTTTCAGTAACCTAATGTCTGCAAGAGAACAGTGATCCATATTCAAAAACTTAGCCACTGATTGTGACGCAATCAGTGTTAAAACAGCGCGATTTTCATTGCCACAGAAACGCTCTAAACATCCGCCACATTAGTTCACACAATGCTCCTTCATCAAATTAGGTAATTTTAGGCACTATAGAACTTCCATGTCTCAATCTTAAGGCCTTATAATGAATATTTAATTAAAGAGCCTTTAACTTTGAATAAAGGAACAAAATAGGCGAAAAGGGCAAAGAAACAGCTCTACTTTTAACGATGAACTATTTATTTCTGATTGAAGTTGCTGTTGCTATTAGATTAATAATAATAACAATAATAATAACAATAGCAACAACAATAATAATAACAACAACAACAACAACAACAACAATAATAATAATAATAATAATAATAATAATAATAATTGAACGTAGATCGGAATGCTTGACTGAAATAAAACAAATACAGTAATCAATAATACAGACACATAATTATTATGCTCATCTTTAATCTAATCTTGGATAATCTACGAGTACGTTATGCCATGCTTGTCCTTAGGCTTGACAAAGGTAGTTTAGATGGTACAGCATGGAAAAACTTATAACAGAATGAAAGCGTTTCACATGAAGGTTCGATTATCGCTGAAATAAAAGTCGAACTTTTCTCCGTATCATTATGATGTTCTGCGTCATTTGAAGTTGCGGCTCAACATACGAGTCTTACCGTGGCCTGCGAACTAACAAAAATATCGACCCACAAGAATAGGGCATATTACAAATGAACAAAAAGCATTGTATTCTTAGGGTAATGAATCTTATTGCGTAGTTCCACGGAGATATTAATGCTACATTGGCGCATGTGTTTGTCCTCAGAAACTGTCCGTCCGTCCGTCACATGTATAAAACGACCAGTATTTGTCACAGGGAGTCATTAGCTGAGTGGCTCTGTGGGGCGTGACTAGTGCTTGTATTGGTTTACCGTTTTTACAACATACTATACGCTATAGCGTATCTACCACATTAAACTTAATTTTGGAATCCTTTGTTAAAATCACAAATTACCGTCGTTTCTGGAAACTAATTTGTAATGTGATTCTACTGTCGGTGATTGGCGTTATGAAAGTTGAATGCCAATACTAAAGCAGACTGTTGTCAATTTTATCAACAATAAATATTTCATCGATTTAAAACTATTTCTGAATTTGAAATAAGGCGTTAATATAAGTAAGTTCATAGAATTGAAAAATTAATGAAATGAATAAACAATAATAGTACTTTAGAAGTTTCTAACAACAATTGATCTACTACACAAAACTTTTTGAACTACAGACCTTCAGAATGTCCTGTAAGCGTTGCTTATTTTAGGAGTATCAGTTCCTACTGAAATACTTAACCAGCGTGTGGGACAATCTACTAACGAATCCGACATCCCGACACCTTTGAGCGAATGACGATTAGGATATTTTTCTACATACAGACGATTAGCCCAAACTGTATACTGTATATTCCGCAGGTATATAGAGCCTAATAATTGATAGGTACTATGCTATCTCTCTATTTGAGATACCTACTTTCCGTGTACAAGATTAATTAGGTTCATTTAGAAACATCTCGACACGCTAAGGAAAAATGTTAATTTTCAGACAAATTCATGCAAATTTTATTCTACATTCTTTCCGTAATGTGTATGGACATGTTTTCCGTACATTTCTTTTATCTGGTGCCAATGTGATCATTTTGTATCGCTGTATTAAAAAAAAAATACAAATAGGTGTCGAAATGTCGACTTCTTCAATAATGGTGGAGATTTCAACATAGTATTACAAACTTAGTTAACAGTTTAAAACTCTACATCTAAACACACATTTTGCTCCTGAAATATTTCTAACTATTTAAAATACTGCTACTCGCGGTGGTCACATTTGAATTTTTCATTGACTCCATTTTCCACACTTTCTTTGTAAAACCATTTTTTGGCATTCTACAACATACTGAATACAACGTTCTCTAGCATTGTCATCGTAGTAATACCTACTATACGCAGCACAACAGGTTTTTTTTTTGTGGATTGTCCAGACTGATGAACTAGCTCCCTCCCACTACACGCCGAGCATTAGACGGCTTTCTTCAGTGAGAAGCCTAACTTCTCTTTGTTGTTTAGTTTCCTTCAGCTGTTTCTTATAGTTTTCAGACATTATTAATCTGATTCTTGCAGTATTCTCACTCTTTTGCCACCATATGAAGTGTTAGCAGCGGAACTGGTGACAGTTCTTCGAAGGAAGTCCCAGCAGGTGAGGAATTGGGCAAGCCTAAATGTCCTTGTGCAGATAATGTCTATGGTGTTTTTGGGGGAATGGTAATGTAGTCTTCAAAGCGAATTTCATATCAATTTTCGGCTAGAACCAGATCGTACTCAAAACATGTTAACGTGCTGTACGTATTCTCTTACATGTTAATTCATATATCCTTTAGAATTAAGGCGAAGAATATGCCGAACTAATTGATCTTCCATGTTTGTGTGCAGAGTTGTGCCTTTTCATATTTGTCCAATATCATTGAAAATTAAAATATAAAGTTTAATTAAGATTGGTTGAATGGAAAATGAGTATTTTCATACATGAAAACAGGAAAACAGACAGATGCACAAAGTGACACTAAAAACTCTCCTAAGACGAAAAACACAAACATTTTGATAGAGACAGCCCCCAGAAGAACCACAAGCAAAATCAGGGAGAACTCCGACACATGTCGAGATCTCCCCAAAACACAGTGCCGAAATCTTCCCGAGATACACTTTCATTCAAAAGATAACAGCACACTCGAAACAAAGATGATTGCTTGAGGGTAATCACTCTGGCGCCTTTACTAATCTGTAAAATGTAGCCTATATAAGGTAATTTGGGGGAAGACGCCAGTTGAGGGAACACACAAATTTGTTTGCAGTTATTCTATGTAACAGCAGTGGTCAGCGCGAACCTTCTAGTTTGAAGAGCGTTGACGGAGTAGAGACGTAGCGTGTGCATTTGTCTTACTTTTTCGCTTTTCATAACCATTATTTTGGATCTTGTAAGCATATAGCCCATTGAGTACATACTTTATAATATTCCGTTGCTTACAGTCAAGATTCATAGACTGATATTTTCTTTTAAATGGAATGTCTGCTACATACGTGAGTTGTGCATTCTGTTACGCACATGAGGCATGCAGCTACGGCAACAATATGCGGCAGTAGGCAAGAAAGTTGCAAGGGGAGGACGCAACATGGTTAAGAAATATTTAACCCGTAAATTATGTTGTGGAAAGGTTATTATTTGATAATATTTTATATTATATTATTTTATATATTCTCTGATACCTTACAAACGATATCAAAGGTTAAAAATGTAAATCACATTTCATTTCTATACAGACGATGACTCGAGACCACAAAAAAAATAAATAAATAAAAATAAAAATAAAAAAAAAACAGATCGGACATCTTAGTCACAATACAATTTAATTCCAGCTGCTGACGTTGTAGAGTATGGACGAAAAACCTTATGGGCTGCAGCGAGGATGTATGGCATTCCATACAGAACTCTGAAACGGCAGATGGAATATTAAAACCTTACTAAATGTCCACCAGGTCCTTCCACTAGCGGAGCATGTGGCAGTAGACCTGCATCAACAGTTCCTCTATCAGAACGGATAATGGAATTTCAACTCTCAAAACGATCAGCCCTATTCCTCAAGTAAGAAAACTTAAACCAGCTGGGCGTAAAAAACAAACAGCGGACGTCTTAAGTACAGCACGGAGAAGAGAAACTATGCGGGAAAAGGCCAGAAATACAAAGAAACCTTCCCAACCAAGGAAGAAAAAGAGATGTGGAAGTTCATCTTCTTCCTCTGGTGTTGATATTGGTCACGATGACAGTGAGAATAATTTTGGTGAGGATGATGATTTTTGAGTTGTTTGTAATGGACACTTTTACGTAAGAAAGATTCCAAATGTGACTGGATTCAGTGCATCACATGCAAGAAATGGTTGCACGAAGATTGTCGTGGTCATAATCTGCACTGTATGAAATGTGGTGCAGGCTCGTACTAACATTCAGAATTGTGTCCTAATTAATGAATTTTTGCAAAATAATAATGAAACAAATATGTAATTAATTTCATAAATATTTATCCATAGTTGTAATAAAATATGCATAATATTCCAATCTTTATTTTATGTATGCCATTTCCTGTGTTATTGTATCTTACCCCATACCAAGTGCCATCTTCCCCGTATATATAGGGAAGGAACGAATCATTATACAGAACCAATTGTAATTGAAAAATACGATAAATTTGTTTGTATTGCCTTATCACTTTAGGTTTGAGTTGTATAGTCAAGAAATGCCTTAGGTGTGGCGTTCTCCCCAGAATTACCTTAAAATAGTTTGTGAATTTATTAATATCACGCACATCCAGTCAAAGTACAACAAATTAAGATGGTATATTATATTTCATAACCTAAAAGGAAAGTGTAACTCGCATTCATTGTGTTTATTGCCTTCTGTGAACGTAAAACACAAGTTGAAGCCGCGAGATTCACTTACACAGAGATGACAAACATAGTCAACACAGATCTAATGTACCTCCAAGTTTTTACACTAGCAACAATACCGCAATGGCTACTTTAAAAGAGTCGAGATCTCCCAAATGTCGAGTTCTCCCAAAATGACCCCAATAGAAACTCCAGACACGATGCCCTTATTGAGAGCACAAGACAAATCAACACTCTGCTATAAGAGTGGCGCTAATCAGGTGGCCCGGATTCGATCCCTGGCCATGTCGGGATGTATTCATAGTGTACAAAGCCAACACGGCATTGCAGGTTTTCCTCTGAGTACTCCCATTTCCTTCTTTCATTCCACCAATACTCTATACTCCCTCATGGCAATTCATCAGCCGCCATAATCAGAAGCAAGAGTTTGGTGTAGTATGAGATTGTGATTCTGATGTACTGGAGGCTATAAGCAGGATTGCCAGATTGTTTTGAAAGAAATCAGCAATAATTTCTTCGAAATTCGCCTTTTAGAGGAAAAAAAAAATCAACAAACTTTTTAATTTCATTATCTTATATCTTATAGTAGAGACAGTATAACGCAAATGCAAAATTCTGTAAACGCTGCTTTCTCCTGCCCAGAGAAACGATTATCTGCTCTAGTCTTGCATTATTTCATCTAGCGGACAGCATGATAGAAAAATTTAAAAAGAATATGTTGTAGTATTATATTTTCCAAGAGGTCGTAGAAATTTAGAAAGACCTAAAAAAACGATGGATAGAGAACGTTAACTTAAATTAAATAGCGTTTAATTTCACGATCATCGCAACTGCCGAGGTTATATCATTGTCGCTCAGTGACCATAACAGACCACTAGGTCTAATACGTGGAATTTTGATGATGATGATGATGATGAGGCTGATGATGATGATATGCTGTAGTTTCATTTATCACAGCTAAAAGTAGCCATCGTGTCTTGTAAATATTTAAACACATAATAAAAATAATAAATACAGTAATTTACACAAGTGACGCAAGGGGATGGGGAAGACCCTTCGAATACACATGGAGGCGTGACACATTGGTTTAACACGACATTCAAGTGGATTTCAATTATCGCATAAGTTGTTACAAGGTTATCATTGATTTAGGAATTGAAAACCCATGCCATACCAAATATAAATTCAAAGGAAAAGGAATGAAAAGATATGATACTTAAAAATGACAAGGCCTTGACATTGTCCAAATTTCATTTGTCAAAAATTCGAAAATTATCTGGAGTAAAAATTATTTGCAAACAAGGCTCGGGAGCAGTCTAGCTCAATACGCGATCTTTCGCCCTATCTAGCTACTCTCGCTTGTGAGCAGTTGGGGCTCCGGGTTCTGGAATTTATCAAATACGCGTGCGTGGATGGCCCTGTGGCGGACTTGACTCCCATAATTTATGTCACGTAAGATGAGACCCGTTCAGTTCCTGGCAACATAAAGCAACGTTGCTAACCATACGGTAAATCATTGCATTATGTGACATTTTTAATCCTGACTCGATATGCGATAACACTTATAGAATAATGCGATAATTTTCATTAATAGTATCATTCATTATTCATTCTACTTCGCTTTTCCGTCAAGATTCTCAGGGAAGAGTCTGGATTCTTCCGCAGTCAGTAGTGAGCTTGCATCATAGTTTGATAATTTTATTATTAACTAGTCGTACCCGTGCGCTCCGCTGCACCCGTTAGAAATAAAAATATAAAGTAATTACATAATTAAAATAGGACAGCTGGTCCAGGGAACATTCGTGTTTGATAGAAGGATAAATCGTTAAATATGTCACTTAAATTGTATTTAAATAATTAAAATGCGATCATTTTGATCCAGAGATCACTCATTTAGTGCAATGATAATTCCTTTAACATGTTTCTTAATTGTTATTACATGCAAATAATTAAAATATGATCATTTGGTTCAGAGAACATCCGTTTTTTTTTGTGCAAGGATAATTCGTTTAACATTTTTCTAAATTAGTCTTGAATGCATCCTTTAATAAATCATTCCAAATTAATAGAGATGATTGTGTACGAAGATACTGTGCATATTATTTTGTTAAGTTTACTTTATTCACGCCTTAACATCTGTGGTCATGTCGCGTGTTTAGAATGTGTGGGTATATCAGTAGGCCGTTTTTACTCTTGTTGAGTTCCTGTTTCCATTGTGTGTTGTAGATGGCTTGTGTTCATTTAACTGACTATAGACTTTGATTAATGTTTTTGGTAATTGAGGCGGTGATGAATCATTGCATGTATTTTTCAATCCGGCATTTGCCTTGATGACTAAGGGAAACCATAAAAAATCCCAGTCAGATAGGTCGGCCACGTGGTTGGAACCCGGGACTTCCCGAATGCGTGTCTCAAACGCTACTGTCTGAGCCAACTCGCTCGGTTGTATATCATTGTTTATGCAAATAAAAATTAATGTACCATACATAAATATTATTTTAAGAAACACAGGAAACGAATATGGGTATATTATAAGCGCAGGAACGCCATTTCGTGACACCTTTTGAAATAACTCAGCTCCATTGAGCAGCTGTACTTTTGGTCAAGTAAAAATACTCATCTTTACGACAAAACTCTTAACTATTATGTTCTGTGAACAAAAAGAAATTTAAATGTATAAAATTAGAGTAGGCCTATTTTATGTGGACCAATTAAAGTTGCAATAATCAAGTTGTACAATATTACGACAGAATATCAAATTTTCTGTGCGTAAAGATCTATTTTCATCTTACCTCAGTTTTCATTATGTAACATTACATCCATCTAGAGAAACTACAAATTAATATATTAATAGTGATATACGTCAAGGCCGCCTCAAATAGACGGATGTGACATATCGATTTTCAGACTTTTGCTCTATTAAATAACGTAAATAGTTACTGTATTTAGCAAATAGGCTAATACAATCTACTATATGTAATTATATTTCTTTCTTTCGAAAATGTGAGAATTCACGATCTCCTATGTACCACTGCCATAGAATGAATGAATACATCTGTTTTTCTTCCTACTTAAAAATGTTATATTTTGTACATAGGAGTTACGGAACAACGACGCTATAATCTGAGGCGGCGGTGAAAATGTATTGTATTGTTATTTTAGAACTCTTATATATCCTTAAATATCAGTCTTATCAAAATTTTTCTTGGAATAAAACTTATCGGAAATCATTATTAAAGAAACTTTTTTATGTAATATTTTTCACAAAAATCAATAATAAGCGAAATATTTCGGTTTATTGAATTCAGGTACCCTTATAACCCCCCCCCCTTTCAATAAAGTATTTTGAATGCCATATAGCCTATAAACTAAGTTACAACGAACTTAATTTATATTCCAATTTTCATCGAAATCCGTTCAGCCATTATAGCGTGAAAAGGTAACAAACATCCAGACAGACAGACAGACAGACAGACAGACTGACATACAAACAAAAATTTCAAAAATGCGATTTCCGGTTTCAGAGTGGTTAATTATATATGTTAGGACCAATTATTTTTGGAAAATCGAAAATTACCAGAAAAATTTCGGCTACAGATTTATTATTAGTATAGATAACAATAGTCTGTTCGTAGTTGCCGTTGGTGCTTTTTCTATGCAAGAAGTGATTGAAAATTTATTTAGTAGGCCTAAACTTGTCATAGTCATTTCATTCAGTGTTCTGCCCAAGGGCAGGTCTTTCACTGCAAACCCAGCTTTCTGCAATCTTTCCTATTTTCTGCCTTCCTCTTTTTTTTTCTCATATGATCCATATAATATTAATGTCGTCTATCATCTGATATTATCTTCTAGCACGAACTCTTCTCCCGTTCACCATTCCTTCCAGTGTATCCTTCAGTAGGCAGTTTCTTCTCAGCCAGTGACCAAACCAATTCCTTTTCCTCTTCCTCATCAGTTTCAGCATAATTCCTTCTTCACCCATTCTTTCCAACACAGCTTCATTTGTTATTCTGTATGTCCATTTGACACGTTCCATTCTTCTTCATATACACATTTAAAATGCTTCTAGTCCCTGTTTCTGCCCCATACAATGTCACAATCCACACAAAGCACTTCACTAGTCTCGTCCTTAGTTCCTTTTCCAGAGGTCCGCAGAAGTTCTCATTTTTCTATTAAAAGCTTCCTTTGGCCATTGCTATATTTATTTTGACTAAATGACCCCTCAGTTTGAAGCTTGGAACACAAAGTTTTTCAGAAAAATAGTAGTTTACGTGAAATGTGAATTTTCCTAAGTCATTTTCCTATTTTTCAAAATCCATCCGTCGTCAGTTTTGAGAAATAATGACTTTTCAGGATAAACAAAACACAAACACACTACAATAAATAATATCACACGAAGGCTACGACCTGCAGGATTGCTGACATATTTAGAGTCCAGATGGCTCTGATTCTCTGACATCACAATGCCAATATGTCGATCTTCATTTGTGTAACTTTTTCAGAACGTTTCTGTAATATTGGTTATTAAAAACATCAAGACTTGCTAAAAAGAATTTACAGGTCAAATTCTCTGGTGTGTAATTATCTGGGTACAGCTGTCTGTCTATTGGATATTAAAAACTACAAAAATTAATGTTTTATAATGCCTAAGGAAAGACCAAAAGTATTAACTACTGATAAAATAAGAGGCCTGCAAAATGTTGTAGTGTCCGATCACTTTAGCAAGATCTCTTAGCAAGATAAAATGATTCTACCGTCTACAGTTCAAGGTAGTTCACGAAACATGCAGCAGCTATACCAAGACGCTATGTCTATTGTTGGAAAGCATGGAAAACCTGATATTTTCTTGCATGTAAAACCGATTGATCGTCCTGACATTGTTGCTTGCATTTTCGCATTGAAACTGATGAAGTGGAAATGTGTAGGTTCAATAAAAAGTATTTAGCACAAAGAAAGCCATTCAGAGGGATACGTTTCATTATTATGGAAGCAAATAACTTCCAAAATGTCTTATATTCTTAATTGGAATAAATTTGAAAAAAATTTAATTTGAACTTCTAATGATTTTAGTTTGCAGCATTTGCTGTACAAGCCACTAGTATATTTGAAATTAGAGATGAGAGTAGAGAAAAAAAAATAATGGAAAGATAGAAATATAGATGGCGGACTATATCCATATGGCATCTAGAATTACGACGAAAATGTTTTAATAAGTCTATATATTTTTTATAGTTCTATAAAGAAATTATTTAAGCAATGTCTGATTGCGATGTACTTATTGATGGTCGAGCCAGAGATGTTGCATGTAAGGCAGACGCTGAAAGACTGATGAGTTAGGTTTTAAATCATATTTTTACGAGCATGATGGTGAATTGGAGAAGGTCGCGTTCATTTGTCAGGCGAAAGTTGTCGATAAATGATTCTTACGTACCAATTTACAAGTTCACAAATAATAGATACACTTCTTTATTGTTCTCTAAATATCTTTCGCCTATTTTTCGCAGCAGTTCAATACTAGCATCTCTGGTACTTTTGTTTTCCTTCATGAAGCCATTTTAGAATACAATCGTCGACTCAACATTTGGAGGAGAATCTTTCGTCGAATGCAGTATCAGGCTGATATTCTTGAATTCATTACGTTTACTGGCATTATTTTTGTTCTGTATTTGTAGCAACATTGCGCTAAACATAGATGAAGTTTATTTTGATATTACTGTAAATTATTTTATATTATACACACACTGTGTCCATAAAATCATGGTGAGGTTTATATTTATTGTATTAAGTAATTCGAATTAAATATGATATAGATTTTTTTTGTTATTTCATGGCTTCCATTGTTACCTGTCGATCGTTTGTTATCCATTGTTATTGTTAGTAGTATTCAAATAACGAGGGAGAGGGCTGTAAAAATAAGGAAAGGATATAAAGAAGAGGAGAAGAAGATTAAAAAAGAATAAAGAAACGACAGCGAGAGGAAATAGAGGGCAAAGAGAGGAAGAAGAGAGAAAAGGAAGGGTGGAGAAAAGTGACACAGGGAGGAACGGGGAAAGGAAGGAAGGAGAGTGACAAAGGAGGGAGAGAGGAAAGAGGTTGGAGGGGAAAAAAGATGGGGAGAAAAGAGAGAGGGAGGAGAAAGGAAAGACACGAAAGATACAAAAATGAGAGACGAGAGATGAAAGAGATGGAGAAAGCAGAGAGAGAGGAGAGTGGAAAGACAGGAACGAGAGAGAAAAGGAAGGGAAGAGAGAGAAGAGGGGGAGGAGAAAGAACGGGGAAAAGAAAAGGACAAGGAAGCTTAGAAAGAAAACATTTCTATCTGTAGAAACTCGGTGAAGTCGGAAAGGGGATCCGAGGGAGGAGGGAGGGAAGCCCTGAAAGCCATTGAACATTATTTTTTTAGAGAGGATATACAAAGAATACAAAAATGAGGGAGGAAAGATGAAAGAGATGGGGAAAGCAGAGAGGGGGAGGAGAGTTGAAATACAGGAAGGAGGAAAGGAAACGCGGTGAGAGGAAAGAGATGGGGAGGACAGAGACGGAAAGGAGAGAGAAATGGGAGAGAATAGAAGAAAGAGAGAGGGAGGAAAGAGGCAAAGAGGGAGTGCAGATGAAGAAACGGGAGAAGTAGAGAGATAGAGATGTTGAAGAAATGGAAATAGGAAGGGGAAAGTAAAAGAGAAAGAAAGAGAGAGTTTGGGAGAGAAAATACAGGCTATAAGGAGGGAGAAAAGGGAGAGAAAAGAGGTAAAGGGTAGAGAAGAAAAAGGGTAGGATGGAGAGAGAGGGAGAGGAAAGAGAGGGAAGGAGACGAAGGGACGGGGAATAGTGCGTATGGTGTTGAAAAAGTAGAGGAGAGGAGAGGGAAGGTCGATGAAAAAAAGGGAGGAAACTGGAGAAAGAGGGGAGGAAAATGAAAGCGAGACAGTTGTGAGGATTGAGAGGGCGGGGAAGAAACGTTGAAATTCATGGAGTGCACAGTAAAAATTCGGAACTTATTTCATTTAGTGGTTGTTTAACATCTCTGTTGTTTTTCGTTAACAATTATAACGATTGAAAACATCGCCATAACTTCAGGGGTACACTATAATGTGTGTGCATATTATAGATAACACTTTTGAAGTGTGGGAGATCTGCAAACAAATAGATGCATTGTCAGTAGGCGTATCGGTGAGCAGGTTTCAGATCCAAATATAGACTACACTTTTCAACAGCCATCTTGCGCTAGAGATAAGAACCACCCACTTTTGCCAATTTGAATTTGCCGAGTTCTAAAATGACCATGGCCAGGATTGGTTACATATTTTTAAATAATTTCTTTTCCGTATCTTACATTTTCCCCATTTACGTTACACTTATTCAGTGAGCGAGAAATGCAAAGGTAATTTGAAAAATATTACTAACTTTCCCGGGTAATTGACTTATACCGTACTATCTACTGTGCTACAATAATTTTATAAGAAAATAATGTGTATGAGGTTTCATTCCAAATTGTAACCAACTTCAGGTTTGCTGGTATGGATGATTGAACTAATAAGACTCAAGTTGAGGGAGGTAATAAGAGGAAGCTCACAAAAGATTAAAGAACCGAGTAGCTTATTTATTTCCAGAACTCGTTTGCAAATATACCGTTTTATCTACACTACCTACGTGATCTATAGTTACATTTTTATTAACGTTGCATGTACGGGGTCTTCAAAAATATATTCCAGTTTCCATTAACTTTTATTTCCAAACAGCATAAGTTCGACTTTTATGCGTGTGTAAATGTGATCAATGAAAGAAAGTAGTGAAACTATAACGACTTGATAATAACTTCAGATCGTGGCATGTCACTTCTTTCTTTCGTTTCTCATTATAGACTTACTAAATTTATACAAGTTTTCAGCATCTTTTATAACATCAAAACAATAGTTTTGATGATGTCGTCAGTCTGTCTGCCTGTCTGTCGGTGTACAACGATCCACTTAAAGATTTAGCAGATGATTTTATTGTGATCTTTAATCTTACAATAAACACACAAATGAGAAATAACATTTTACTGAAGGAAACACGTAATAGAGGCTCTACAC
Organism: Periplaneta americana; assembly: GCF_040183065.1. Lineage (NCBI taxonomy): Eukaryota > Metazoa > Arthropoda > Insecta > Blattodea > Blattidae > Periplaneta > Periplaneta americana. Next base: position 12,974,780 of record NC_091128.1, on the reverse strand, counting down.
GTCTAGTTGTAAACTAACCGTTGCTTACGAGATTACACAAGCTGGCGCATAGCACGATCGAGAGTAGGTCTCTGTGAGTCATGACAATTTCTGCCGCTAGGTTCGCCTCGCTGCCCTAAGAAATGATGAATAGTACCATTACAAATCATTGTGTATCGTGTAAAGTGTTCGATTAATTGTGCATTACTGATTGAGTACGAATATTATAAATATGCCAAGCATATTACAGTGTTATTTGAAGTTTGTTCAGCTAAGTTATATTCGAAAATTATCTGTGTTTTGCTATGTGAAGAACTCAGTACCAACAGGTCGTATCTTTATAGCTTGCTTTTTAAATTACATATTGTCTGTCTTAGTTTTCCAATAAGCTGATTTTGTTTCCGAATTGTCCTAGTAATTTTTTTACGTTGTAATGTAATGGCTTTGGGAGTTTTTTTACTTTCCATTGAGCACTGTGTGGCTATAGTTTTTTATGTGCGTCATAGATTTCTTCAATTGAAACATTTGCTTCATTGAAAGCTGATGTACTCTGTTCAACATTGGGTTTATTTTTCTTAGCAGGATGGATGTTATTGACCACTTCTGTTATCCTTCTTTTGTTGTGTCTACTTATGTTTGAAACATTTTGTTTACGTTTTGGAAAAATCATCAAAGACGGATGGTACCACATTAGGAAGCAAACGTTTTAATGTTGTGCTAATGCTAAAATCAGCTTCTTTGAAATGTCTGCTGCAGACACGCGATTTCTTGTTTGGCGTCCAAAGAGTCCTTGGTTTGTCCCCTTCGCGAGAAATGGCTACACACCACTTCTTTCTTAGTCCTTCATCTTGTGGAAAATAATGAAACGAAAAATCACATTCTTTATTCTGGTTCGATTTGCACAATGGCACACAGCAGTAAACCATTTCAATCACACAAATTACAGGCTAACTTCCTAATTTAATAAATGATAATTCAAAATATATTTACACGCACTAAAATCAGTAGCGGCCGGTGATCCAAATCCTCGGTGAGGCCAGATGCAACTAGTTTAAGTGCCTCCGATAGAAAATGTTTATTTATGATATTATTAATTATTATTGTTGTTATATTATTGATATCATTATTACTGTGTTATTATTATTATTATTATTATTATTATTATTAGTAGTAGTAGTAGTAGTAACAGCAGCAGCAGCAGTAGTAGTAGTAGTAGTAGTAGTAGTAGTAGTAGTAGTAGTAGTAGTAGTAGTAGTAGTAGTAGTAGTAGTAGTAGTAGTAGTAGTAGTAGTAGTAGTAGTAGTCTATTATTATTATTACTAGTAATAAAAAATAATAATTTCACTCACCAAATAAGCTGTTATGCTGTGATTTTCAGTGACTGTTTCAGTATGATGAAGCAACCCATATTATGTGTTGAAATTTCCCTTTCTGTCTTTTCTTTTTATTTTTTTCTATGACAGCAACAAACAAGGCCAACAGAGAATTTTATTTTGCACCACATTACCACTTAACCATTTATGTTGCCCATACCAGGATGCAATAGAAACTCGCGTTTTAAGATTATCTGTCAGAAAAATTGTCGTAGGTATTTCGGTAGGCTCTCTCTTTATTTAAAACTTCCTTTCTTTCATTATTATTTCTTCTCGAAAAAGGACACTCTAACAATGAATTAACTACACCATCATTATTTCTGGCATTTGTTTCTGTTTATATTTCCCCGAAATACATAACAACATTGGCCCAGATTCACTACACGAAGTACAATAGTACAATACCCTCGCTTAAGTCATAAACTAAGATATAAGAGGAGAGAATAGTGTGGGTCTCTGCCTGCCAAAGAGCTGGAATGTTTGTTATTTATGGCCTATTTAGGAAGACAAGTCACCCTATTCCCACCTCACTCTACCCTTGAGGCCGGCCCATGGTTGAGAGGAGTGAAACCTGACCAGGCCAGACGAATTGTGCCTCAGCTACAACGTTTAAAGCGCAACGTCAAAAACCCGCGAAGACAAACGAAAATCCAGAAGCAGACCCGGCACGAGCGAACCTGGCCTCATGAACAAATTTTACTGCAAAACAGGTCTATATACATCACAAGCCAGACCCGCCACGTGTGATCCTGGTCTCATGAACAAATTTTACTGCAAAACAGGTATATATACATCACAAGCCAGACCCGGTAGGAGCGATCCTGGCCTCAGGAACAAATTTTACTGCAAAACAGGTCTGTCTACATCACAAAGTTTTCAAATGCTTCTACAGCGATATATGCTTCATTCAAATAACTAATACATTACGTAAAAACAAAATTTGATTTCAGTTAAGCCAAGTGACTGAGGCCCGGCCACTGACTAAAATACTACAGCGTTTACTATTACTATGCTCAATAGATTAATCAGTAGGCCTATAGAAATGTTTTCACCACTGCAAGAAAAAATCGCGCACTAATTATACTTCTCAGTTATTGTGACGTTCGTATTTTTTTTAAAAAGAGAGGGAAAAGCTAGGCCTTCTTGCAAATGCTTAATTATGAATTCAAGAAAATTAAAGATAATGCAGTACCTTAATTAGTTGCAATATCTTATTTAATAACAATATTAATAATATTAGGTGAAAAGGGTAGGCTATAGTGCGTATATGTAAGATGTCAAGTTAATTTATTTCCGGAAATATTTGGTGTATGAACTGAAGTACACAGCAGACAGTCCCTCAGTTTATATGTAATATGTTTTAATATCAAGAATGACAGCCTTTTATTGTAATATAATTGAGGAGTAGAAGTTTGGAAATTGCGTATATTGTCCATAAAATATTGTACGAAGCATTTAATAAGCAATGGTGAGTCCTTTAAATGTCCCAAATGTCAATGTCATTTAAGTGTTCTGCTATGAATATTTAGGGCAGAATAGCGCTCCGAGCGGCGGAATTGACATTACGAGGGAACCACTTCAGACTCGTTTTTCAAGCGCTATGCGCCAGCTTGTGTAATCTCGCAAGCAACGAAACTATGTTATTGTTAGACGTGTGTGAACCACTGAAACGAGGTGATAAAACTTTCAGAAATTCAGTTCATTATACACCATTAATCACTCATTAATATCAATTTTCGTAAATAGAAACTATTAACTATACCTTGTATATGTAATTATTTATGCAGTGTCCCCGGGCTAAAGGTATATACAAATAACAATATAATAATGCGAAAATTGTACATTACAATTTTGTAACGTAAAGCGTAATCAATAGAAAATCTCTCCGAAATTCGTTGTCACACTTGTAAGGTCATTGTTGCGTCACCTGCCGCAGAAACAAAGAAACGGAATGAGAACAAGTTATGCATCTGTCGTTTCCTTGTCACTCGAGTATCGAGATGAGAACGCCAAAGCGTAAAGTGCAGTGCGTCTTCTCGTATGCAGAGTTTGAACTGTTACACGTGGTCAGCGATGTTCACGAAGGGAATAGAATGTGGATCGCACACGAAAATCCATTTACCCATCGGGTAGAACTTTACGAGGGACTGCAAGCTTGATTTCAGAAACAAGAAAACATTCTAAAAAAGCATACATATGACCGAATAGACCGTAGATGAGGTGTGTCAGTCATTTGCTAAAAGCCCACGTAAGTCAATTAGACAGACTGGTAGGAAATTGAAAGTTTCTCGTTCAAACATTTCGTGACATTCTTCACAAGCATCTCCTTTTGCGTGTTTACAAACTGCAGCTACTATCTCACCTTAAACCGGACGACTGCGATAAGAGAGCTGATTTCGGTGCTGAGATGATTCGCCATATCGATGAAAACCACAATGCACTGCACTTTACGCTGTGCATCCACATTCTGACTGGCAAAAAAATACGACTGATTCATAAATCATAATCTGTTCTCATTCCGTGTCTGAATTTGCGCGGCAGGTGACGCAGCAATGACCTTGCAAGTGTGACAACAAATTCGGAGAGATTTTCTGTCGGTTGCGCTGTACGTTACAAAGAGAAAGAAATGCCAACTTGTTAGAATGCGTGTTAAATAATATAATTTAATTAATACTAGAAATAATAATAATAATAATAATAATAATAATAATAATAATAATAATAATAAATGTTCCATGGCACGACAACCAATGGAGGGCCACGAACGATAAATCGAATGCTGGTGTACGTTCACATGCCTCAACAATGGTAAAAATTGTCCAACCAGTATTGGGGTAATATGTGGTCAGCAAGATGATCCATCCATTATAGCTGGATTACGAAAATGGATTTTGTTACTCACTGTAGCTCCCAAAATTCTTTACTATGCTATGTGATTACCAGTCCCATAAACTTGTCGAAATTTTACGGTATAAAATTTCTTTTTCCGCAAGGACGCATTCCGTATCGCTTATCTGAAACATAAGGCCTTGTACCGCGCAGATACGGGGTACCCTTTTGAATGATATTTAAATAAAGTAACTAAAACTCTAGCATCATTCGCAACATGATAAAAGAAACAAAAAAGTATGTTCCATCTTGATGTACTTAGTTTTCAGTATTGTAACTTTTATACTCCAATGTGACTTTTATTTCTACCTTTAACCACATACCTGTCAACAATGTGTATTCCACTCAACACAGCAACACAGTAGTCGTTATTGCACACAGCGACAATGACAAATTCACGTATATTATTGAGAAGAACAAAAATGTACTCCTAATTTCAACTAATGTTCACAAAGCACTATGTGCAGAACAAAACTGTCACTTCACAGTTCGTTCGCCTTGGCTAGTTCTTCTAGCTTACTCACTTAAGTTTACTGTACGTCGAACCCAAGCCTTCCAGATACAGTTCATTACACATCGAACCCAAGCCTCCGGATACGTCGCACTCGCCTGGATACTGCCACAGTTCACTGCACATCGAACTCCGGTCTTCCCAGTCACAGTCTTCCTCACCTCGAAACCAGGTCTCGAAGGCTGGCTTCCTTGCTCGCTCAAAGACTCACGTGTAGACTGACTTCCGAAGACTGACTCACGGTGTTATTTATTTACTACGATCGTCTACAATGTTCTGCGTCGCCAAACTTCTGGACCTCCACAACAATCTATTTCCAGACGTTTCCTTAATTCCGCCCAGTCGCAGTCGCTTTTCTTCTCTCTCACTCCGCATCGCGGCTAGCGTCTCGTAGTTTTCCTTCCCCTTGCTCCGCGCCGCGCCCCAGCGCCCGCCGAAGCTCGAGTCTCGTCTCCCCGTGCCTTCCTTCCCGCGAGCCATTCCCCGACGCGGCCAGAATATTCCGGTCTGCCACCACAGTATGCAAATTAATGATTCTTAATTTTCTGCTCTAATTCAGACTTATAACATGTATGGGCTTTACATAATTCCAGTTTTTCTTCAGCGGTACAGCACACAAGACTTGCTGTTTAACTGTTACGGGGACGGATTATTTATAGGCAACGTGAATACTGAAAATCATAATAGAAAGATATTGTTGGTTTCATGAGGAAACTGATGAAGACTAGGGTTGCCATACCTCCCGTATTTGCTCCTAATTTTTAACAGACACCCGGCTCCCGTATTTTTCTTCACTTATTTTTGCATCATTTCATAATAATTGTAGATGTCACTAAAAACCTGTCTTTTTTCCGATGTCGCGTAGCTCCTAAACGAAGCTTCGGAGAATATGAGTTGTTTTATGAAAAATTATCCTCATTGCGAGATCTATCATTCCAGAGCTTGTCGCAGAGGCCTTGAAGCACCCTGTATTTTTATGGTATGCTTTCTTTAATGACAGCACATGGTGAAGTTTTTAGAATAAATAAACAGACTTGCTGTAAACATACGGAAATTATTTTCATTGATGAGTAGGTACAGACACCTTTGCTAAGAAATTAAGATTGTCATTGTTTTAGTAGCCCTATATGTCTCACAATTTATCTGAAGACTAGCAGCCTGGTAATTGGTTAATTTGTGTGAATGAAGATGATTACTTGCGGTTGACTTAAGAAAGCATGAAGAGGTCACGGACGAAGTCAATTGGTTGGTCTGTATGTCCACAGACGGAATTAAACTTGAATGCAGCTATTATTTCCAGTTTCTATGAAGAAGACTTTGAAAACAGTAGGTGTGTTACTGAGTTCTGAGATACAGACTTCATTATGTCATATTAAATTATTACTCACAAGTGTGAAATATAACCACAAGTCGCTTTTGCATGTAAAATGCATCTTGCATATAACTTTCGTGAACATGTACATTAGTGTCCATTGAAGATTTATCTTGATTTCGTCGACTTACTTCAAAACCCCGCAAGTTCAATTTTTCCCGAATGTCAAAATCTATATATATTTTTAAAATGCGATTGCTGATAACATCTCATAAGACTGCAAATGCTTCAATTTTATAAATAAAAAAATGCATAACGCTTGTTATAAATGATTTCACTTTAAGAAAAAAGCATTGAACATAATTGGAGAGCTGTTTTATGATCTATTTATAAGTATTTTCTTGAGAACTGGGAATTAATTATGTTCCTTTAATTCATTAAATGCAATTTTCTGCAGAACTAGATCGACTTCATGTGCTAAAATATTGTTACCCTCTAAAATTACCATATATTTAATTTGCGAATAACGAGATAACAGCTAATTTGATGAAATAGCCAACCGCTTTCTTGCTACAAACTCCTGTTGTGGAACTTAACAGACAAGTAGGGGTAGTACAGTTGGGGCCAAGATTTCACATTGTTAAAACAGGTAGAACATTGTCTGTGTTTATTATATAAAATGCACAAAATTTAACTATCAACAAAGCAATAAAGGCATTAGGTATGTAACTTCAGTTCTTGTTTGATTATAGACTGAAGTTAATAAAGGAAAACGTGTGCTGCCTATAATATTAAATCTATATTATAAACGCTTAACAGACAGTTAAAAACGGAAAACGTGTGCTGCACGTAACAGTAGAAGCACAGAGAGGCTAGCCACTCCGTCATGAGTGAGGTAGGCCTATTTTTAGTGCAGCAATTGAAGAGAAAGTTTAGGCTCAAAAACATTAGAATAGTTTAGTTGAAGGAATGAAGAAATTCCCGGAGAGTAACCGGTTTTGTTGAGCACTTGAGCGGACAGTAGGAATACAAAAGAGCAGTGTCGCGCTGAAGGATAATTTTGCGCTTATAAAGTGGTTATAACGAAAGCCAAAGCCTCGAAACAGAAAATTTAGACGTAGATAATCATTATATCATGCAAAGTCAATTATGAATGTGTTAATAGGAAATAAATTAGTTTTTAACTGTAATATTGAGATCTATTTATCAGCAGCCATAAAGAGAACTGAACCCAATGAATTCATTAATAATTCATAATTTAAGACATGATAATAAAGTTTCTAACCACAATTTTTCTACTGTCTTATCACTGGATAGCGTAATGCTTAATATTCACTAATTATTTGCATCGTTATAGTTATTGTAGTTTGAGTGAGTAAAAACATTTAGGGTAATTCCTGGGAAGATGGCCATGTGGGTATACGCTAATCGCTCTCATTTTTATCCTCTGTTTCTGTTTTTATCATAAGTTTGCCATCAGATGTTAATTAAACGAAGTGAGTGTTGCACCTGCGAAAAAGTAATGTTATTACTGTATTTCCGTGTTTTGTAGCCGTTCGTGATTTTGTGAGCAAGCAATAATTTTACACCGCCTGAAATAACAATAGAAAAATACTGGATTTCGTGAGAAAATTGTCTGGAACATTATTAAGGAGGTGAGGCATCTTTAAACATTCTATCTAAACTGTATTTGTTTTCTTCAATGCTGCCAGATTTTATTACGCTGTATAGCCATCTCCCTGGGCAGGGCATGTAGCACGTATGGGCGAATTCAGAAATGCATATAGTGTTAGTTGGGAGACCGGAGGGAATAAGACCTTTGGGGATGCCGAGACGTAGATGGGAGGATAATATTAAAATGGATTTGAGGGAGGTGGGATATGATGATAGAGATTGGATTAATCTTGTTCAGGATAGGGACCGATGGCGGGCTTATGTGAGCGCGGCAATGAACCTCCGGGTTCCTTAAAAGCCATCAGTATTATTGTAGTCGTCTCTCCCGTAACTAAGGGAGAGATGGCCAGCATTTTTCCGGGATAGATGGTATACAGTTGAGTAGTATTATTATGTTAAAATGTATCGTTTTTTCTAGATGCCGACAAAATATAAAGCAAAGGTCGGCAGCAACCGCGTCCTTGAAATGAAGTTGACTTTAACCACGCTTTTGAAGCCGTTAAATATGGCACTTCTATACGTCAAGCTTTCATTACATTTAATATTCTAAGAAAAGCCCTGGAAAGTAAAACGACATTTTACAAAGGGTGCAATGGGACCAAGTGACACATTGGAAATGACAATGAATTTAGGTTTGTTCGCCATATTAAAAATGCAGGAACATGGTTTTTCCTTTACAAGGACCGACGTCTATAGTCTCGCTTACAGTTTTCCTGAAGAGTTTGCCAATATTCTATGACTGACTGAGACAACACTTCCTAACCCGCAAACCAACTGGAAAAGATACTGTTACTTTGATCTTTTAGGATTTTGTTTCATTAGTATTTTCTTAAGGTCTTGCGCCGTGGCGTCGTGGTTTAAGGTATCTTGCCTAGGACTCGCGTTGTGGAATTCGCGCTGGTTCGAGTCCTCATGGGGAAAGATATTTTCTCATGAAATTTCTGCCAGTGTATGGGACCGATGCCCACTCAGCATTGTGATGCAGAAACTTTGAAAGCAAAAGTTCTACGGTTAGAAAATTGGCCAGTCAACAAAAGTAAACTGATCTCAGAATATACCACAAACTTCATTAAATTTGATAATAGTATAGATTTTAACAAGTTACAATGAAAAGAATAATTTGTATATCCATCATCTTGTATGAAAGTAACTGTAATATTTAGTTAACATAGCATGTATACCAAGTTAATATCAGTGCATGTAATATTACTCCATAGTAATGGAGCATGCAGGTTGAGTTAATAAAAAAATACCTGCATGCATACATACATACATACATACATACATACATACATACATACATACATACATACATACATACATTACAACCAACAAGTTATATTACTACAGAGTGGCTACAACGCCTTATGGTTGAGGACAATTGAACATTAGTCCGCCAAGTTTTGTTTGGTCAAAACAAAGGGGCGTGGCTCGAATGTTGTAGGAAATGACAGGGATGAAGTTGGTATTATTGTAAATTGAGTTACATATTAAGCCTATGTTAATAAGTAAAAAGTGAAAACACACAAAACTTCACGTTTTATAAAAATTTTATATTTTATTAGTTTCTCTAAATACACTCGAGATATTAAATGTGAAGTTATATTCATTGCAACCTAATCAAAGCATCTAAAGACAGATGAAGGTATTCGGCAAAAGAAAAATACTTAATTTTTGGCTTCGTCACAAATTTAATTACCTTACATCTAATCTAACCTAATATAAAACCATGTAATTCAGTGCTCAAAGTTATTTTAAGAGACGCAGCAGTATGTAACTAATAGGAATAAAGTGAAGGTGGTGACGAAATTTGTAAAAGATTCAGTAATTATTTAGAAAAATTAACTTCAAAATTGAATACAACACAGGAACTCATAGAAAACTGCAATTATTAAAACTACAAATAACCTCTTAGCACGTAAAATAATATTAAAGAATGAAACTAATACAAAGTTAGGCCCTACTCATAACTCACCACTTTTATTGAAACGACAACATACTTACGGTTAACATTGTTATCAGAAACAACAGTAGCCACAGCTTGCTACACTTTTTTTTCGCGTGATAGTCACATTTCGCGTGATAGACACATTTCAAAGAAAATGTATTGATTTTACACGTGTCTCGCAACTAGGCTGAGGCTTTTGGAGAATACATTTGACACAGTAATGACAAATTTTGTGTGATGTAAGTGCTGAATTTCCTCTTTGTTAATAGAAAGAGCCCTACGCATTAGGCTAATAAATAGAAAATTCAAGTACGCCCTATAAACACAAAATACTGAAGTTTTGACCGTACAATTGTTTAATGGCAGGCAGAGTAACTATCTCATGCCCCCATGTTCTAAATTGCTACCAGTGCACTCCATTAGAATCAGGTACCCAGCTTCGAAGCCTTTAGCCCTGTGAGCTTACAGTATAATTATTTCCCCTATTATTATACAGGGTTGTTATATAAGAAATTAGCAGGTTCTTTGTGATAGTAGAAGAGAAAGAGGGGGGAAGGGAAGTGGTCCGTGGCCCATTTCTTTAGGGCTCATCCCGACATTTGTCTTATTACTCAAGGGAAACCACGGAAAACCTTGAGCAGGATGAGGTGTCGTACTGACGACAAGCCAAATTTGGCCTCATTGGGATATTCATATATTCAGGAGGAAGGTTCAATTTTAATCATAATTAAAAATACACATACATAATCAACCAGATAAGTAGTTACAATAACATCTTCCTTGCATCCAATAACGTGATGTCCCTGAAACAGAGAATTATCATTATTAGTGCAGTGGTATACACATGGTTGTCTTCCGAGTCGTGTTGTTTAATGTTCAATTTGGTTTACGTCTTGTACGTTGTCGTTCCAAGCTAGAATGTGGAGTACACTTTTAGGGCGTTTATGTTTATCTAAAGCTGGGTTGTAGTTACCTAGTGAAGAAATTAATGGGTTTGTGCTGCTGTACGACTTGGTGTACGTGCAGAAGGCTTGACTAGAGATATATTCTTGAATTGTCCATATTTCTAGTTCTTTGTGAATTAATGCAACAGGTGTTACTCTAAGAAGTCCTGTAATGAATCTTAAAAGTTAGTTTTGGAAAATCTGTAATTTTTTAAGGACTGTAATAGGTGCATGTCCCCAAGCAGGACAAGCATATAATAATACCGACCTAATTAATGCTTTATACAGAATTAATGCTGTATGTATGTTTAAGTGTCTGCTTCTATTTAATACTGGGTAGAGCTCCACCATTCTAGCATTCGCAAGTCTGCGTTTTTGTAGTATATGTTCAGAAAAAGTGAGCCGTCTGTCTAGTGTTACTCCGAGATATTTAACTGAAGTTTTCCACTCGATTTGTGATCCATTTATAGCTAACTTCGTGTGATTTATACTCGGTCTATTGAATTTATTTCTTCTGCTAAATAAGATGGCTTGTGTTTTAGATATATTTAATTTGATTCTCCATCTGAGTAGCCATGGTTCAATGTCACGTAGGTGACCTTGTAGCCTGGTAATGGCGACAGTTGGCTTCCACGATGCCGTGAGAAATGCCGAATCGTCAGCGTATAGTGCTAAAATACTATTACTGAAATTTTGATTAAAAGACAGGTCATTAATATAGATTTGGAAAAGTAATCGGTGCCAGAATGCTGCGTACAACCTTATTATATATATATATATATATATATATATATATATATATATATATATATATATATATATATCACTTATGCTCTGTCCGTATTATTATGAAAATTCTCTGGAGCAATGATGCAACCTGTATTGAGAGGGTTTAATCAACCAGAAACGAATATTACGATTTACGGTACTTTTAATTTAAATCCAAGGGGGTGAGACGAATTTAGAATTTTTAAAGAATTAACCATTACTTCTTTATTTAGTTATAAATCAGCTTTTTACAAAACAATAGCGAAATGTTTAAATTAAATATTAATGCATCCGAAAAATATTATTATTATTGTTATTATTATATTATATTATTATAATAATATAATAAAATATAATAATAACAGTAATAATAATAATAACAATAATAATTTTACTTTATTTTACCTGGCAGAGTTAAGGTCTTCTGTTCCACTGACCCAAGTCTACAATTCATACAAATGCATAGCCTAAGAAATAATAATAATAATAATAATAATAATAATAATAATAATAATAATAATAATAATAATAATAATAATAATATTACTTTATTTTACCTGGGAGAGTTAAGGTTTTCTCTTCCACTGACTCAAGTCTACAATTAATACAAATGCATAATCTAAATAATAATAATAATAATAATAATAATAATAATAATAATAATAATAATAATAATAATAATAATAATAATAATAATAATAATAATGAAAGGGTTGTGAAATACTATTATTGAAACTATATCATACAAAAATATGGAATGAAGTATTCATTGAAATCTAGGGACATCTTATTATTAAAAGTTTTCCGTTGTTTCCGTTAGCAACATTATAACCAAATTACCACTCGACATAATTGTTTACATTACATTTACTCGCATCAAAAATGTCATTGTAGGGTAACATCACTAGTTCTGGATCTACCTAAGCATACAGGCCAATTGCGGAGATGGGAATGACAGAGAGTAACGAGTTTTACCTACAGTTTATTAATTGATATCTGTAAAATATTTCAAAGTCGTTTACATTTACAATAAATTCAATTCAGGGAATATTTTCCTCAAAAAAGTAAAAAGTAGTATTTGATCCACAACTAAACCCCCGGCACTAGTTGAGGATCAGTTAACGAAAAACATTTCCCTTTTATATTTTAATACAGAATAACACAAGGATCATATAAATGTAAGGCGTATGAAATTGTAACACTTCACAGATGAGGTAAGCAATGTATTCCGGAGCTAATTGAGGATAAAAATTCTGGATATTATTTCCATGATGACACACCTTCAAATTCTTAGTATGTAGGCTTTCACGGCCGGTTCTAGTTGAAACGGAGCTTCCGGGCTAAGATGCTGTGGTCTACTGGTGCACATGTTCCCAGACTACTACTGCGGCAGACATCTTCAGTGGTTAGGTATCCTAGGTCGAAGTCTTCTGCTAGGGGTACCTGTAGCAACTGATAACCTGACTGACTGAATGAGAGAGGGGAAATGGGAGGAGAGACTTTGAAGGTACGTAAAAACACGTCCTTGCAAGGGTGGAGTTAGGGGTTGTGAAAAACTGAATATGTGAGCTCCAAGCCTGTTGGCCATTTGTCTCACTTCGGGTTTCGCTGCCCCAGTGAAGGAGCGCCAGAATATTTCGAGGGGAAAGCCGAAAATGCACATAACTCATGAGCTACAACATCGGGGGGGTGGGGAGGGGGATAAGTTCAGCGACCTGATCCGGAGGAGATAGAAACGCGATGGTACCAACTAGGAGGATAGTGGCAGAAGTCTAGGCACGAAAATTTAATAGCCAATTTGGCTGTTTGAAGATTCGAACGCGTAGGAATTAATCATCTTAACGGTAATAGCCAATTGGCTCTTTGCTGATTTTTCTCAGATCAGGAGACCAGCCAATTGGCTCTTTGATAACTCCATTGATCTGTACAGGGGGACGATTGAATTCTGTTAGAGCCCGAGTTCGATGTGAATAATCATTAATTTTGAGCCGTCACCAATGTCTGGGGAAGTGAATGCAGGTCCGTGGCCCATTTCTTTTAGGGCTCATCCCGACGTTTGTCTTAGCGCCTTAGGAAACCCACGGAAAAACTTTAAGCTGGATGAGATGTGTTACTGAGAATGTCTGTTTCTCGGAACGGAAACGGCACGGTTTTCCAGCCGACCAAACAGGTCCGTAACATGTTGATATCGGTAAAGGACAAGAGAGGCAAGTTGGTTGCCGCAGGTGTATACAGCATTCCGTGCTCTTGCGGTGCCATATACATAGGCATTACACAACGTAGCGTCAAAAGTAGATTGGCGGAACACTAACGGAACAGCAGATTGGGACAATTGGATAAGTCTGTAGTGGCGGAACATGCGTTTCAGGATGGGAGGAATGACATACAGTTCCGGGAAACAAATATCGTCAGTAACACGTCCAATTACTTCCCCGTCTAATCCGGGAGGCGATTTAAATCCATAAACATACCAACAATTTCAACCATAGAGAAGAGGGTCTGAAACTCAACAACTGCTGGCATCCTGTCCTGAAACGGACTCGTACTAAACATGTGCGCAGCAACGGTACGACTGATGGAAACCGAAATCCAGCGAGTGCAGTCCGCCACAACAATGGAAAACACAACAACCAGTCCAAGGCCACCGCGATCCAGCGAGTACGGACCACCGCGACAACGGTACGCCACGGCCAGCACAAGGCCACCGAGATTCAGCATGTGCGGACCGCCGAGACAACGGTACGCCACGGCCAGCACAAGGCCACCGCGATCCAGCGAGTACGGACCGCCGAGACAACGGTACGCCACGGCCAGCACAAGGCCACCGAGATTCAGCATGTGCGGACCGCCGAGACTACGGTACGCCACGGCCAGCACAAGGCCACTGCGATCCAGCGAGTACGGACCGCCGAGACAACGGTACGCCACGGCCAACAAAAGGCCACCGCGATTCAGCGAGTACGGACCGCCGAGACAACTGTACGCCACGGCCAGTCCAAGGCCACCGAGATCCAACGGGTGCAACCGCCGCGACAACGGAACACTAAGGCCAATCTCCGGCTCTATAAATAAGGAAAGGCAACCAATCGGTTCAAGACCTCCTCGGCAGGGAGCCGGAAAATGGGATACGACCTACGAACACCCACGAGGTCGCCCATTTCATTCGTTGCCTTAGCCCTCATAAGGCTGCAGGAGCCGACGGTATCCAAGGAATTATATTGCAGCATCTCTCAAGGTCAGCTATGAAGCGCATAGCAGAGATAATTAATAACATCTTGGCTTCCGGTCACTATCCCATTCCCTGGAAAGAGGCACACGTAGTTCTCTTTCCAAAGCCCGGAAAGGATAAGACGAATCCAAGCAACTATAGGCCTATTAGTCTCCTCAGTTGTCTCAGCAAACTGGCGGAGCGGGTCATATATAGACGCCTCACTGAAGTAGTGTTACCGCAAATCAGGAACGAGCATTTCGGCTTCCACCCTGGTCGTTCCACTACACTCCAGGCACTCCGCATGACGGAGGACATTACCTAGGGCATGAGCACGAAGCGTGTCGTAGCTGCAGCTTACCTGGACATCTAGCGAGCATTCGACAAGGTTTGGCATGAAGGGCTCCTGGTTAAGCTACTGGGCATGGGAGTCCCAGATGGAATGGTACACCTCATTTCTAACTACCTCCGAGGCCGTACATTCAAGACCCGAGTAGGCACTAGTTTCTCCACCCCCCGTGAAATTCACGCAGGAGTCCCGCAGGGATCGATTATCGATCCCATACTTTTCAATATATTCATTAATGACCTCCCGTTTCGCTATATCCACGGCAGAAGTAGCCATCTGTATATCTATGCAGATGACACTGCCCTCTTGGAGATGGGCAAAACCTACAGATTAGCGTCCCGTAGATTGCAGTCGATCTTAGATCACCTCCAGCCGTGGTTCCACGATTGCAGAATCAAGGTCAATGTAGATAAATGTCAGTCTATACTATTTTCACTAAGAGCGAGGCTCGAAGACATACCACCTCCACCCACACTTTTCGGACAAGCAATGCAGTGGATGAACCAAATTAAATACTTCGGGATCATTATGGACTCTCATCTCACCTTCCGAGATCACATCCATTCCCTTCTTCGTAAGGTCAATGGATTGATAGTTAGACACTATCCCATTCTGGCGGCCTTCACTCTTGACAACCTGGGGGTAGGACTTACCATGTATAAGGCCCTCATTCGGTCTGTAATAACCTATGCCGCACCCGCATGGGTGTTCGCTGCAATGACCCATCTCCGGAAACTCCAAGTTATCCAGAACCAGGTGATTCGCATCATAACACATCTCCCGCGAGTCGCTTCGAGAGAGAAGTTCCACGATGAGCTAAACTTGCCAACCGTAGACGAGATCATTGCTCGATTGGCTAGAAACCTGTATGAGGCCGCTCGTGCCAGCCCAACCCGCTCATATCAGGCCTCGGCCGGTATGATCCTAGGTTACGGCGAAGACACCAGACAGGTCCACTAGCTATTCTCTTAAGACAGGAAAACAGGGAGGCAGGTGTCACTCCCAGATTTAGGTAGATTATTAATTCATGACAATCTAATAAGCAACCGCTGTGAAATGACCTGCTCTAACTCGGGCTATAAATACTTTCTATCCCTCTTACATGTCTACGGAGTGAAGAGTCAATGACTAGCTCCGGATCTGACAGAAACCATCAAAAATCCAATTGGCTAATACCGTTATGATGATTAAATAACTTGATCTAACATATCGTCCCCAATAATTCCGTTTTGCTGATCGATGGAGTTGTAACTGAGCCAATTGGCTAATCTAGATCCATCGAATCAAGTCATTTTACCTTAGAGCCAACTGGCTACTCTCTGAAATTGAGACATCTCATCCTGCCTAAGGTTTTTCCGTGGTTTTCCTAAGGCGTTAAGGCAAACGTCGGGATGAGCCCTAAAAGAAATGGGCCACGGACCTGCATTCACTTCCCCAGACATTGGTGACGGCTCAAAATTAATGATTATTCACATCGAACTCGGGCCCTAACAGAATTCAATCGTCCCCTTGTACAGATCAATGGAGTCATCAAATAGCCAATTGGCTGGTCTCCTGATCTGAGAAAAATCATCAAAGAGCGAATTGGCTATTGCAGTTAAGATTAATCCCTACGCGTTCGAATCTTCAAACAGCCAAACTGGCTATTACCGTTTCGTGCCTAGACTTCTCCTCGTAGTTAGTACCATCGCGTCTCTCCTCCGGATCATGTCGCTGTACTTATGCCCCCCCGTATGTTGTAGCTAATCAGTTACGTCCATTTTCGGCTTACCCTCTGGAAATTTCTAGCGCCCCTTCACTGGGGCGGCGAAACCCGAAGTGAGACAAATGGCCAAGAGGCTTGGAGCTCACATATTCAGTTTTTCACAGCCCCAACTCCCCCCTTGCAAGGACGTGTTTTCACGTACCTTTAAAGCTTCTACTCCCACTTCCACCCTAGTTCATTCATTCAGTCTAGAGACCACTTTTCAACCCGTGGAACAAAATTTAAACTTGCCCCATATCAGAGCTCTTGAGGAATGGGTTCGAGACCACCATACCAGGAATCCGGAAAATGGGATACGACCTACGAACACCCACGAGGTCGCCCATTTCATTCGTTGCCTCGGCCCTCATAAGGCTGCAGGAGCCGACGATATCCAAGGAATTATATTGCTGCATCTCCCAAGGTGAGCTATGAAGCGCATAGCAGAGATAATTAATAACATCTTGGCTTCCGGTCACTAACCCATTCCCTGGAAAGAGGCTCAAGTAGTTCTCTTTCCAAAGCCCGGAAAGGATAAGACGAATCCAAGCAACTACAGGCCTATTAGTCTCCTCAGTTGTCTCAGCAAACTGGCGGAGCGGGTCATACATAGACGCCTCACTGAAGTAGTGTTGCCCCAAATCAGGAACGAGCAATTCAGTTTCCACCCTGGTCGTTCCACTACACTACAGGCACTCCGCATGACGGAGGACATTACCTGGGCTATGAGCAGAAGCGTGTCGTAGCTGGAGCTTACCTGGACATCTAGCGAGCATTCGACAAGGTTTGGCATGAGGGACTCCTGGTTAAGGCAGATGGAATGGTATACCTCATTTGTAACTACCTCCGAGGCCGTACATTCAAGACCCGTGTAGGCACTAGTTTCTCCACCCCTCGTGAAATTCGAGTCCCGCAGGGATCCATTATCGGTCTTATACTTTTCAATATCTTCATTAATGACCTCCCGTTTCGCTATATCCACGGCAGAAGTAGCCATCTGTATATCTATGCAGATGACACTGCCCTCTTGGCGATGGGCAAAACCTATACGTCATCGTCCCGTAGATTGCAGTCGAACTTAGATCACCTCCAGCCGTGGTTCCACGATTGGAGAATCAAGGTCAATGTAGATAAATGTCAGGCCATACTCTTTTCACTAAGAGCGAGGCTCGAAGACTTACCATCACCACCACCAACACCACCCACACTTTTGCGACAAGCAATCCCGTAGATAAACCAAATTAAATGTTTAGGGATCATTATGGACTCTCATCTCACCTTCCAAGATCACATCCATTTCCTTCTTCGTAAGGTCAACGGGCTGATAGTTAAACACTATCTCATTCTGGCGGCCTTAACTCCTGACAACCTGGGGATAGGACTTACCATGTATAAGGCCCTCATAAGCTCTGTCATTACCTATGCCGCACCCGCACGGGTGTTTGCGGCAGTGTCCCATCTCAGTAAACTCCAAGTTATCCTGAACCAGGTGATTCGAATCATTACTCATCTCCCCCGAGTCGCCTCGAGAAGGAAGTTCCATGATGAACTAGATTGGCCTACCATAGAAGAGTTCATTGCTCAACTGGCTAGGAACCTGTATGCCGAAGCTCATGCTAACCCTAACCCGCTCATATCTGGCCTCATCCGTTATTATTTTAGGTTACGGGGTAGACACCAGACAGGTCCATTAGCTATACTCTTGAGATAGGAGGACAGGGAAGCTGGCGTAACTCCCAGGTTTTGGTAGTGACGTCTCAACTCCATGAGACTCCTTGGATAATGGAACCGCTTTCAAATGACGTTGTCTTAACTTGGGCTAAACAATATCACTCCCTAACAATATCCCCAATTGTTGATCGATGGAAATAACATAGAGCCAATTGGCTAGTATATGCCCGTCGATTTATAGTCATTCTACCTAAGAGCCAATGGGCTAGTCTCTGAAATTGAGAGAACTCATCCTGCCTAAGGTTTTTCCGTGGTTTTCCTAAGGCGCTAAGACAAATGTCGGGATGAGCCCTAAAAAAAATTGGCCACAGACATGCAATCATATTCCCATGACCCCGGCAATTGCTCTAAAATTTAATTAACATTTTACATCTATGCCCTCCCGCCTATCGTACCCTAATTGAGCCACCATAGAACCAAATGGCTGGTCTCTATTATGAGACGACTCAGCAAAACTCAAGGTATAAAGAAAATTGACCTCCTACCGAAAAGCCAATTGACTAGTCTCTTACAGTGAAACAACTCAGCCTACCTAAGGTATTTCCGTGGTTTTCCTTAGGCATTAGGACAAATGTCGGGATGAGCCCTAATAGAAATGGGCCACGGACCTATATGCTCTTCCCCATAAATCCCCCTTTCTAATGCCCTATTTCAGAATCTATAAATTACCTGTTATATGGGCGAGGTTACTCATCTAGTCGCATTGCGAAAAGACAGGGAACCTTTCAATTTGCAGATTTAGAACTCACGACATCTCTTCTGGCAGCCTTCACCTGCCTTGTCATCAAACAACAGACGACTGAGTCTCCTCGACTCCACTTCCACTGTGAAATGGCAAAGCCCCTTCCAATGTGCAAGATTACTCTGCCATCCTAAGGACAAAGAAAAGAATCTTCTCGGCTCCTTCTGCACTGCGAAATGACACAGATCCTTTCATTTTGCAGGTTTATACCAGTCATTTCCTCCTCGTCCCGTGATCACATATCCGTCCCGTCGCGTATGTTGTACCTAAGAGGTTACGTCCATTTTCGGCTTTTCCCCTTCAAAATTTTCTAGAGTTCCTTTAGTAGAGCAACGTAACCCTGAGTGAGACAAGTGGCCAACAGCCTTGGAGTTCACATATTTCGTTTCTTTCAGCCCCGAAACCACTTGCAAGGACGCGTTTTGCGTACCTTTTAATTTTCTTCTCTCACTTCACCTCTTTTAATTCAATTCAATTTAAGTCAGGTTATCAGTTGCTACTGGTACCCCTAGCAGAAGACTTCGACCTAGGATACCTAACCACTTAAGATGTCTGCCGCTGTAGTAGACGAAACGTCTTGGAACATGTGCACCAGTAGTCCACGGCATCTTAGCCCGGAAGCTCCGTTTCAACATCTTCAAATTATTAGGCCTAACGCAAACTGAAGGAAAATGCATTTTGCTTTATAGAGAGCAAAATTACATACATGTTTGAAATAGAATAATTTCGATGGAAAAATTGTTTCGGGGCCGGGCATCGAAACCGGGACCTTTGGTTTAACGTACCAACCCTCTACTAACTGAGCTACCCGGGAACTCTATCCGACACCGATCCAATTTTTCCCTCTATATCCACAGACCTCAAAGTGGGCTGACAACCGTCAAGCAACCAACATTGAGTGCACACTAAATCCGTGTGACTTAAATTGTGGTTATCTGTTAACGAACAGTGACGTGTGTTATGCAAATCAAGATTTCAGGTATAACTCCCTGTAAAGTTGATTTCAATACTTTCGAGGGAAAAATTGTTCCGGGGCCGGGCATCGAACGTACCAACGCTCTACCAACTGAGCTACCCGGGAACTCTACCCGACACCGATCCAATTTTTCTCTCTATATCCACAGACCTCAAAGTGGGCTGACAACCGTCAAGCAACCAACTTCGAGTGCTCTTAGTTAAAATAATACATATCTTCTGTTTTGTTGGTTCTATGTGTGCAGTTGTAAGCTGAACACACAGCTGGAATTGTTCCAGCATAAAAAATTTATTCTACACCAAACTGACAATGTTAACACGTGTTAAGCACAGCACATTCTGTTTTTCTATAACCAAACAAAAAATGGCGGTCCATAGTACCGCCAGCCTCCGCAGGGAGCTCAAAGATATACTGCCTCTCTTTAGTATTATAACTCGTTGATACAGACAGATATACAAATAAAACTTTCAAAACTCGACTTTATGGTGGTCTCAGGGTACTTAATTATACATATTAACACTAACAGCGAAAATTACCAGAAGAATTTAGGTTACAGTTTTATTATTAGTATAGATGTACAGTATATATGTTAAAATTAAATAATAATAATAACTACTACTATTATTATTATTATTATTATTATTATTATTATTATTATTATTATGTGGAAACACTTTTATCCGCCTCAAACAGGGCTGGGAACGACCTGGATAATTGAAAATCCGGATAATTCAGAAGTCATTAATGACATAAATAAGAGTTAACATACCTGCTATTTCACCTTACAATACATTATTTAGTGAAATGTAATGAAAGACAAATATAGATGCTACTATGAACGCTTGAGTGCATAATATACATGATAGGGTTACGTCCTTTTTTTTTTCATTGATTCGTCCGGATTTCGGATTGATTTTTGAGAAATCGGCAAATTTCCTACTTTTAGATGATCAGTATTATATTTCGTGTTCGTTTTTTCCTCGGTTTGCAAGATCACGGCCGACTTGATGTGCTCGCTTCGCTTCTCCTTTACCGGCCTTGACAATTCATTTTGATCCCTGTGTTAAAGCTGTAATCGAGAAAATATGAAATTCCCGCCAGATGGCACTGATTCCCAAGGTCCACTGAGGAATGTGTGTATGGTTTCTTTTACGATTATAATCAGTAATATTGCGCTTCTTTCTACTGATATTTGAGTTTATTGTGATATGATTCAAAATGACGTATTGTTGTGTACCATTATGTACTTCGAATAGAAAAAAGAGTGGAGGAGCAATATCATTCCACGAATTTCCGAGTGACAGAGAAAGATGATTATATTTCGTGACTATAATATTGTACGAAATGGAAATATAAAAAAAGGAGTTGTTTCCTTCGAAGAGGTGGAAAAATTCAAATATTTTATTTTATTTTAGTAGGTAATTTTACGACGCTTTATCAACATCTTAGGCTATTTAGCGTCTGAATGAGATGACGGTGATAATGCCGGTGAAGTGAGTCCAAGGTCCAACACCGAAAGTTACCCAGCATTTGCTCATATTGGGTTGAGGGGAAACCCCGGAAAATCCTCAATCAGGTAACTTGCCCGACCGGGAATCGAACCCGGGCCACCTGGTTTTGCGGATAGACGCGCTAACCGTTACTCCACAGGTGTGGACAAAAATTCAAATATCTTGGAGCAACAGTGACAAATATAAATGACATTCGGGAGAAAATTAAACGCAGAATAAATATGGGAATGCCTCTTATTATTCGGTTCAGAAGTTTTTGTCATCTAGTCTGCTGTCAAAAATGTGAAAGTTAGAATCTATAAAAACAGTTATATTACCGGTTGTTCTGTAGGATTGTGAAACTTGGACTCTCATTTTGAGAGAGGAACATACATTACGGGTGTTTCAGAATAAGATTCTTAGAAAAATATTTGGGGCTAAGAGCGGTGGAATTAGGGGAGAATGGAGGAAGTTACATAACGCAGAACTGCACGCGTTGTATTCTCACCTGACATAATTAGGAACATTAAATCCAGACGTTTGAGATGGACAGAGCATGTAGTATGTATGGGCGAATTCAGATATGCATATAGTGTGTTAGTTGGGAGGCCAGAGGAAATAAGACCTTTGGGGAGGCCGAGACGTAGATGGGAGGATAATATTAAAATTGATTTGAGGGCGGTGGGATATGATGATAGGGACTGGATTAATCTTGCTGAGCAAAGGGACCAATGGTGGGCTTATGTGAGGGCGGCAATAAACCTCCGTGTTCCTTAAAAGCCATAAGTAGGGTAAGTAAGGGAGAGATGCGAAAATGGCTTAAAGTGATTTCACGCCGAGACTTTGTTCCTAAAGCAACTCCCCATCTTCAGTCGTTTGTAGTTTACATTTCAGGGAAGAAGATTATTCTAATAATGGGAAATTTAGACTATTAAAACCAAATGCTGTGCCAACAATATTCCCTCATTATCCTGGGTATAAGTGACAGATATCAGAAGACCATGACGAACAGTTACTAAAACTGATCTCCCTCCACCCAAGAAACGCAAATCTTTTAGTAATATTGGTTTTTCACTATTTGAACAAGATGTTCCGAGTGGCTCAGCATCAGTTAATGACATTCCCTTCTTGCCAGTTGAAAAATGACCATAAAGCGACGCAAACAGACGTTGTCAACTTTGTGGAGCTAAAAAGAAATAATTAATAGATAGCATGTGAAAATTACACAACTTAACCAGGTGTTACAAGAGAAGCAAGATGAGATAACGAAAACAACCGAAAAGCTCCAACTAACTGAGAGATCCGTCACATATAGAACAAGAAAATGTATGGAAAGAGGCCGATGAAGGCAGTATTCATGCAAAATTGATTCTAGATCAGCTGCTTAATCATCGAAAGAGAATACCAAACAAGAATATATTAGAAAATTTGTGTTCAGAAATTGAGCCGTTACTGTGTAGATGCCCTCTCTTGCAATGCCAATTTGTGATGAAGACGGTCAAAACGGACTTGCTAATATTATTACTGTGAAATTTGTTAGGCCGCTTGTAGATAACATTGAAGCAGCTTTAACTGGAAAGCTTGTTCCTTCCAAGAATGCGGCTTATAATCCACTGAGTCGCAAAATCTTGATACTATGATTCTTGAATCTGCAATAACAAGTGGAATGTATCAGTGCAGTGAGTGAAATTATAAAACTCAGTACAATTTATGGTAAATAATTGCCCTAGTGATTACTTTGAAACATCGCAGTTTAGCCTAGGGGTGCTACTCAGCGAATGAACTACAAAATTACGCCTCTGTCAGCATGTTACTTAAAATGAACAGGTTACTATGTGGTACCTTCCCTGCTTTTAAACTCACGCTTTTACCATAATTAACAGAACTAAACATAATAATACTTATTATTTTCTTAGTTATTATTTATAAGTGTTATTACTACTCTTTAATCATTCATTTTAATTCATATTGAGTATTTATTCTGTGGACACCAGAGCTTGGCAGACAGCGCCTCGTGGTGGAATTGAGAAATTATCCAATTTCAAGAAAATATTACTATTGTCAAGGCCGTATACAAAAAAGCAAAGGAACATCAAGTCGGCCGTGGCAAGATTGAATAATTATCTAAAATGACACACAAGATGGCAGCACCAATGTTTCCTAGAGGATTTTAAGTAAATGAAGTATCGCATTGCCTTCGTCTTCGTCAGTCATGGTGGTTCATTTCATTTCATCGTGATTGAGAAAATGTGTTAAGTGAATTTTTCGGACTTCGTGATTACATTATAATGCAAATTTGTGCAAATTTACAGATAAAGTCGCTAAAAAATATCCTTCTTTTGAGAAAGGAAAGCATGATTTTGAGGCCGAATATAAAGTTTGTGATCCTGGAACTTTCGTCTGTATTGCTAATAAAGTTAAGTACAAGTGGTTGCACTTAGTTATGTTTATGTATATCTATATTAGTTTCGGATAGAGTAATTTAACTTCAGTTACCCGAAATAAAATATTTATTTTATTTTATCATTAGAAGGCTGGCAAGATTTGGAGCATTACATTAGCATGAAAAAACAGAAATAAATCTGCAAAATTGTAGTTCCAACTTACTTTCAATAAGACGTTTCTTCAGCAACAATCGACATCGGATCTTGCATATCGGGTGATAGTTGGAGAGGGAGCACTATTTCCATACAGTCAGGCATCATTTTAGTAACAGATCAATAAATTGTAAGCCGAAATTGAATCAAGAGATTTATTATGATTCTGATGTCGCCGAAAAAACTTTCGTCTGCGAGAACAAAATCTGAACGGTTTTTGAAAAATGTTATCGCTCCACATGGTGTTGAAGTGACTGCTGAGTCTTGGAGAGAAATTTATTGTTTTGCTGTGTCTACAGATGGAAGTAAACACGTGAGTGTAAAAATGCTTCCAATTCTTATACAGTATTTAAACTATAAAGCAGATAGCACAAGAACAAAAATCAACTCCTAATGAAACTCGAAAACCATAGCAAATTATATTTTGAGTGCACTGAAAAATTTAGAGTTCTATAGCAAGTGAATTGAATTTTAAGGAGACAATAAAAATACCAATTTTGGGAATGTAAATCTTAAAGCAGATGAAAAAAATATTTACGTCAGTTTGAAAAAAAAAACACCAAATTAAAATCTTGTCGGGGTTGGTTCTTCAGCTCACATTTTACACAGTACTATATAGCACAGAGCTGATAATTTGTCGATGTAGACTGTATTTTAATTGAATCACTAAATATGAAAAGGGAATAAGTCACAGTTTTGGCAAAATAGAGTTAAGACTGTAGTCATACTAATTTCGGTATGCTCTTTCATTCTGCATGAAAAGGAAACAGGTCCCGCATCTCCTTATTCTAGATTTCAACACTTTAATTTTCATGTTTACTTTGAAAAGGAGCTTAGTCCAAGACTTGTTCCCGTCTCATAAGGAATTCAAGTTTGTTGTTCCTGCCATCTAGAGGAAAATTATGTATCATGGCGTCAAACGATGAAAATAGTACTTCTTCAAGTCCTGCAAAACGAAGAAAGATGTTGCCTCACATTCCGATCCAAGAGATATATTACTTTAGACAACTCTGGTGTTTTGTGTTTGGTATAAAAATCTTAAAATAGGAAAATCCCAATTCTACTCATATCATGAGGGTCTTGGAAGGATAGGACCCAATGAGGTTTGCACTCTCTTGAATGACTACATTCAAAGCAATATTCCTATTAATGTGAAATGTCTGTATGTATTTACTGACAGTGCTCCAGAACAAAATCGCAATCACACAGTAGCTCGTTTTTTACTAACATTAGCTGCCACTGGAAGGTTCCGTAAAATAGTTCAGTATTATCCAGTACGTGGGCACTCTTTCTTACCCTGCGATAGGGATTTCGGTGTCATAAAGCGCAAGCTGCGAAGGGAAGACAGAGTGTACGTACCAATAGAGTACACTAAGCTCATAGCTGAATCTAGTGCTCTGGGAAATTTAGTCACTTACTTGGATTCGAACTTCACGACCAACTACAAAGTTTGGTGGCCACGATACTTTAAGAAGAATACATTTTAATAGAGTCCATTGGACGAAGCATCTCCACCCATAAAATGATAAATTTTAATATATTACATTATTTCATGTGTGTGTAATAAGAGCTCATATCCTGGCAGAATTGTGGTATATGAGAACATTAATGGTTTGATCTCTCACACATTTGAGCTCTTGTCAAGGAGAAATATTATTCCCAATCTGCCTGTAGAAAAGGCCTATGCAACACATTGTCCGATACATTTCGTTTAATATTTGTACAATATATTTCGTTAGATAAGAAAGGGTAACAAGTCCCCAAACAAACAATTTTTGGTTTATGTAATAAGCGAAAGCTTTCAATGTTTCTATGTGCTACATTCTACTATTGTTCATAAATCGGTATACAATAAAGCTTTTGATTTGAATAATGGAGATAACTATACATTTTGTTTAATATTTGTACAATATATTTCGTTAGATATGAAAGGGGAAAAAGTCCCCACACAATTTTTTTGTTTTTTTTGTTTATGTAATAACCGACAGCTTTCAATGTTTCTATGTGTTACACTCTACTGTTGTTCATAAATTGGTATTACAATAAAGCTTTTGATTTGAATAATGGAGATAATTTAATATTTTTTTACAATATATTTCGTTAGATATGAAAGGGGAACAAGTCCACACACAAAAATTGTTTCTATAGGACAGGTTAAATTGAGAAATATGCGATTTTTTACATAATATCTTGTGTGGTCATGATTGGTTCATAGAAATATTTTCGATGGAATTTGTTTATATTTCGTTGTGTGCAGAAGTTTTTTGTGTTTTTCTCAGAACTAACTGAAGGTGACTTATTCCCTTTTCGAATTTAGTGATTCAATTACATTTCTGTGTACAAACCTGGGACAGAGGAGTTGAAATCGTTCTTTGAATTTATTGATATTAATTATAAATAATTACTATGTTACTTAAAGACAAGGTGGTTCTCATTCAAGAAAAGATTTTGAAATATACCCTTAATTCAATTTCTTGAGAACAGATTAAGTGAAGTCTATCTTTGGTATTTACTTTCACTGATATCAGCGTTTCATTCCAGAATTAAAAAATAAGTTTAGAAAGAGAATGCAATTCCATATTTGGGATAATAGATATCAATTACGTTTATAGAAAATAGATTTGAAGGTTCCTTTGTTTGAGAGCGAAAGAAATTTAAGGCAGGCAAGAGGGGACGTATGAAAGCAGGAGGCTACAACAGAGGAAGCTATGTCACTGTACCAGTCATGTATGCAGTACTTGAGGAAATGAACTAAAAGTTCGATGAGTTTCAATGTTTAAGTGACTTAATATGAGATAGTTTGACTACAATGAAGTTGAAAAATGGTGCAGATATTTAGGCAGTAAAGGAATTGTTATTAACTATGTTAAATGTTTTGATCAATTCTGTAATTTAAAGCAGTTGGTGAATGAAAATTATGAACTTCATGACTTAAATTGCTATGGGAAGTGGTGTAAGTATTTCAAAGCAAGTAAATCTGTTGACTGTCGTTCAGAACTTCTCAAAATAGCTTAATATTTCTTTTGTGTACCATGGAATAACGCCTGTGTTGAGAGCATATTCTCTCTTATACCATGGACTGACGAAAGAAACAAATTAAAAATACAGACCATGAAAAAAAAAATAGTTTATTTAACGGTGCTCGCAACTGCCGAGGTTATATCAGCGTCGCCGGTGTGCCAGAATTTTGTCCCGCAGGAGTTCTTTATATGCCAGTAAATCTACTGACATGAACCTGTTACATTTAAGCTCACTTAAATGCCATCGACCTAGGCCGGGATCGAACCCGCAACCATGGGCACAGAAGGCCAGTAATATTCCGACTACGCTATCCAGACCGACTACAGGCTATAAAAGGTCACCTAATGTTACAGTATAATTAAGGAGTACTCTTTAATTTACTTTTGTAAGTACAAGGTGGAGCAATGTTCATTCGCCATTTTCATCAATCCATAACTTAAATGGTCATCAAAATTATTGCAATGTTTGGTTGCAAGGCAACATCCGCAAACAATGCCAATTAGTAAACAAAATGGAGCGCTGGTCAGCTGCACAACATGCTCCGCTGTAGAGACATGAAAAATGGTGATTCTACAGTATTGACGCAGCGAATATTTAGACATATTTCAACAATGGAAGGCATGGGCATGTTCCAACCGGCACACCATAAACAACTGGTACATAAGTTTCGAACTTCAGCATCTACAGAAGATAAAACGCATAGGGAAACCAAGGACTGTACGGACGCCGGAAAACCTCGATCGCGTAGGATTGATTTTCAACGAAGTTCTAAACGATAAGCACGCAGACATGCACAAACACTTCACTGGGTCGGATTTTGCACAAAGATCTGAATTTCCACCCATTCAAGCTTCAGATTATGCATAAATTTTCAGACCACGCTTGTGTCGTAAGGAGAATATTCAGTGAGCAATTTATTGAATTAATAACACAGCAGCCAGATCTCACTCGACGAATGATAATGTCTGATGAAGCACATTTTCTGTTATATGGCAACGTCAACAAACAGAACATGAGACACTGGAGTGATGTGAATCCTCTTCAGCTTCATCAGAAACCTCTCCACACTCAAAAAGTAACGGTTTGGTGTGGAGTCTCTGCATTCGGGATTATTGGTCTCTATTTTTTAAAGATAAAAATTGGAATACAGTTACTGTGCCTTCAGGCCATTATGTTGCAATGTTGAATGAGTACGTGTTTCCACAGATGCAAATTCTCAATTTTTACCTAGGATCTGTCTACTTTCAGCAAGACGGACCAACAGCGCAAACTGCACGCCACTCTATGACGTTGTTTCACGGCTGGGTGAGTGCATCGAAAAAAATGGGAGGCATTTGAAAGGGGTAATTTAAAAAAAAAACATTGTTTTATTGATATCATTATAAATAGCAATATGTGTCTCCTATGTAGCCTATCAATGTTTCGAATAAAATTCATGAACACCAGAAAAAAGCATTACAGGTCCCAAAATGGTAAATCAACATTGATCTACCTTGTATTTATTAAACAAGGCGTAATAAAATTATTAGAAAAAATTCGATCTGCACAAAAGCATTTGCAGCATAAAACGTGATGCTCTTCAAATGAATTTGTACTACTGAAGTTACGAGCTCAGATAACAATTAAATGTGTGGACCAAAGTTTAGCATTACTTCATAATTCTCTTCCAGTAAAAGTCCTCCTTTTTCTTTGTTCCTAATCATCTGGTCGCATGCCGAACGTGTCTATTTATCATAGACAAATATAATAAAATAGTTGATATAATTTGCAGAATCAGTCTGGATACACCCAAAATCCCGATTAACAAAATCCGTGTAAAAGGGCTTCCATCATATAGCCATCAAAGAAATAGTTAATATTTTTGTATGAAAACCTATGCAGTTTTTACTAACCGTCGTACGCTATTTACAGTCATTAAATTCGATTATCGTCTAAACTCTATTGATCCTCGTTTTATCCGTATTATATGTCGGTGTATTGCTGCTAAATAATTAATAATAATATACAGGGTGGCCCACTTAACTCGTTCACCTACGATAGCGTGTGAAATATTTCAGATATACACAAACCGACAATTGCAAGTTAAATTATATTGAAGGGGAAATCTGATACTCGTATATATATAATTTATTTCAAGAAATAGTCTGCCCAGGCATCCTGGGTTGCCAAAAACACAGAATAACACACATATAAGAATAGTAATGATGACAGTAAGATAGATGAGCCAAATTTAAATATGAACTAGGAGCTTAAGTTTAAGAAATAATAAATTTGTACATATATTTGTAACAATCACACACTAACGAATAGAAAAGGGGGGGTATTATGATATTCCGTATAAATGATTTTTCAGAATTGCCACAGACCCTTTAATGGTTGAAGTAATTATTTTTGGAATGATGTCATGGATTCCAAATGTTTTGATAGTGTTTACAGTTGATCGTGGGATGGTGCCCCTCGCTCCGATCATTAAACCATGTACTTCCCAGGTGCCTTCCATCTGATATTTTTCTCGAAAATACGGAATAGTAGGCTCATAAATTTGTTGTTTTTCTTTGTTGACCTCGGATGGTTGGGTCTGGCTCATCTCAAATCTAACAGTTGGGTCCAGTATAAAGCCTTTACTATTAGTCTTGTCTAGAGCCACGATGTCTGCTCTTCGAATTCCGCTGCCTTCAGACGCAACGCAGTGCACCTCTTCATGGACCTCGAAGGATTTGTTTCTAAGGGCTTGTGCTATTAGTTTTCGGATGTTATGATGGCGTGAATTTCTCAGGAGTTCTCCATGCTGACAGGATCCTAGGACGTGTGCTAAGGTTTCAATCTCGTTGCAGTATCTGCAACGGAAACCGTCCAAGGATCTCCTCTGAAGACTTCTCACTGGTGCTACGTTAGCATTCATCTTAATTGCGTCCCGCCATTCAGAGGAAGATAGACCCTCCTTAGAAAAAATCCATTTATTTCCGGGAGTATATTCTTGAAATAAAGTAACACCTTTTCCTTTATGTGGAAGCGCACACCATTTGTCGTACTCTTGTTTCCTAAGATTTTGTCGTAGTTTATGGACATTGATGTTACTTATATCCAGATCTTCAGGTGGAATTTTTAACTTCCTGGAACATACTTTCTTTTCTGCTGCTATGTTCCTTGTAGAAACGACAAGAGGATTCGAGGTTCTCAATAATGTGTTGCAAATATTGAGATGCTGTAAATATGCTTCCCATTGAGCTTTGAAAAGGCTGAGACCCTTATATTTACGTTCGGTGTACAACATCGCGTCGGGCGTGTCTCCTGGCAAACATAAAATTTCCTTCACCGAACTTTTAATTAACTTATCCACATCTTCGAGAAACCGGTCAGAAAGCTGGTGAAGGGGAGCATTTTGAAGAGGATAAACAAGTATAGGCCAAATATACATATTTAAAACATTGAGTTTTTGTTCTGGTTTCAGAAGATAAGTAGATGTTAAAGCTTGGATCTTATTATTTAAATTATTGATTACTTTGGCAATGTCAAACTTAATTTCATCAGAAAAATTAATCCCAAGGTATTTGATTCGTTCATCTCCATCAATACTATTAACAATTGATCCTCCAAGATTCAATGTCGTACTACTTAATTTTCCTTTCTCGATAACGATGGTTTGAGTTTTAGATTCATTTAGACTTAATCCGATCTGCTGTAATGACCGTTTTGTCATCGTAAATATTTCAGATGCAGCAATTGTACTTTTAGCAACAAGTGCAATATCATCCGCAAATCCTAATGTTACTACATTATTTAGATCCGATACAAGGTCATATCCAAATTCTTCAGCCACACTAGGCTCGGATAATTAATAAAAAATGTGGTCTATGCTGAGATTAAAAAGCATTGGGGAAAGAGGAGCGCCTTGCATAACCCCTTGTTTAAACGGTATGGGTTTTGTTTTATGGATTCCAACCTCTATCTGGGTTTCATTTCCACACTGTAAATTTATAATTAAATCCTGTAATTTTTGGGGAAGGGCAGAATTGTGAATGACAGATTCCAAATGCCGATGTCCAACAGTATCATAAGCTTTATGCACATCAAGAAACAAGATGGTGACATCTTCTTTTTCGATTTTGGCCTTACGAAGAACTGAATTTAATATAGAGGCATTAATCTGTGCACCAGCAGTAGATACAAATCCTCGTTGGTTTTCATTAAATTCTACGTATTGTTGCATTCTTGAACAAAGACACCTCTCCAAAACTCTTCGAATTACTGAACAAATGGTTATAGGTCGATAATTATTTGGGTCCTTTTTGTCTCCACCTTTATATATAAGAACAGTTCCAGCTTTCCGAAAAAAATTAGGCACCCAATTGTGTGATAACATTTTAGTTCCTATTAATGCTAAAATTACTGCAACTTTTTCACATTTAATAGTTCGCATCAATATTTTATCTGGTCCTGCAGAAGTGTCAATCGAAATACCTTGCATAGCTTTAAGAATTTCTTCCTTACTAACAGTATCCAGAAATTTGTTGTTAATATCATCTTTGTCAACTTCAGTAATATGGTTCGGATAATTATCCAAGTGATGGTGGTTTACATTATTAAATTTATTATTAAACGTAGTTTCAATCTCATTTACCGGAATACTTAAAGGACATTTCTTTGGTTCAAATATTCGACGAACTGCTTTCTTTCTTTGGTTATAATATAGGAATTGTGTCACCTGGTAATTGTATTTTTCTAGTCTGACTTGCTTTTCTCGTTTGGATTTCCTTTGCGGATTTGTGGTTTCAGTATAGTGTCTATTATTATTTTTGAAGTCACTACGTCTGCGTGCTAGATAATACCGCGTGGCGGGGTGTTTGGGGCCTGGGAGAAAATGATGAGCAGTACCAAGAAAATCTTTGAAATCTTCCGTATATTTTTGAAAGTTTTCCTCGTCCATATTACTCTGAAAAATTTGAATCCACTTATCCAAATTTTGTTGAAACCCATGAACATCATTTTTGTCTGAAACATTCTCACTCTCGAGATTAGGGAGTGGTATCTCCGTTATATCAAGGGAAACATTCTGATTATTAGAATTATAACTAGAACATAGATTAGTACGAAATTCTTCCGGATGAGCTTTAGCAATATGCTGCTTAACACCTTTGAAAAATTTATTACAATGAGGACAGATGTTAAGTGCAGTTGACCGTATACCATGAGCCACTTTCATGTGCTTATGAATACCCCTTTTATCATACAACTTTTTGCAATAAATACATCCAATTTTATTTTGTCGTAATGATGAATCATTATCATCAGGTTGATTAGTAGCACTAATATTAGAGTCAACTCTCTTTTTTTAAATGTGAACCAACTGTATTTTGTATTAAAAATGTTGCCTTAGCTCTGTCTAATAACAACTGGCTACTTTGCTGCCTGTTTGAATGTCACTGTTAACGGTAAACATAAGCAATGTCTGACCAAGGATCGAACAGAGGGAGGACAATTCTGGTTAGAGTTGTGCGTCAATTAAATCACAATCACAATGTGCTGTACATTTTAATAATATGGAAATATTGCAGATGATGAAATGAGACATAAAAGTAGTGTACAATAGAAAATAAACAATTATTATTCTCAAAAAATAAAACACAAAGTCTCCGGTATGCAATCAGATTTCTCACAGCAGACAGTTTACATTGATGTTCGCCATTTGCATCGCAACACTTCTGTGCACGCTCCATCACTGATCGAATGATTTCTGTCAGTGTTTCTAGTGTTATTTCAGCACATGCAGAGTAATACGGTCTTTCATGTTTTCAAATGTCTTTAGAAAAGAAATCTAACGAGATGAGGTCAGCCGAATGCGCTGCAAATCTTTGAACAGGACTACCTCGTACTATCCATCGCTTGGGTAAGATTCAAATAGTCAGTAAAGTAGCTAGTTGTTATTAGACAGAGCTCACGCAACATTTGCAATACAAAACATAGTTGGTTCCCATTTAAAAAAAGAGAGTTTGCTATAATATCTTCAAGATTATTTTATGTACAAAAAATACATTACGTGTATCAGATGTCCCCTTCGATGTAATTTAACTTGTAATAATTGTCGGTTTGTGTATATCTGAAATATTTCACACACTATCGGAGGTGAAACAGTTAAGAGGACCATTCTGTATATTTCGTCACAGCACTTCATTATATGTAATGGTGAACCTCACATTTGTTATATACGGCATCATCATTAATAACGATTACTATAACAATTCTTTGTAATACGCGCTTAACGATACTCTAATTATTTCTCTTACTTCTCCAGCTATCGTACTATTCAAAACTTATCCCACATTTCCTTTGCTATTCACTATTTATTCACTATAACTAATATTAGCCCTCTCAAAATGTCATCTCTTATACTGTATACTATATTTATATTCTTCTTTAATTACCAGTTCTGTCCTACATTTTCTATCGCTACTATTTACTGTAGAACCACACTTTAAGTTACTACTATGAAAATATAATACTTCAAATTGTAAAATTTTTCTCTTATTGCTCAATCTTTTCTCAATTTCACTTTATCCTTCTCGCTTTGCTTACTATTGTTCTTATCACTATTCACAAATTCATAGCTGTCTTTTATTTTCATTTTCCCGTTAACCCTGCAATTTACACACTTTACTATATTCTACTTTATCCATTTCAACTATTTGCTCAAGTACAGACCTTGGGCGTTACTGTCTCAATTGATGTACTGCATAGTACTACTTAACTCCCCACTCAACATTCCCCTGCAGAGACGGTTATGTATTGCACTGATGCGAGTAGACCCGAAGTCAAGCATTGCTGAGTGATGGATTGTACAAGGCATGCGTCATAGCGTCCGACTCTCGCTGGTCGCTTAAAATCCACCACTCATGCATAGTGCTTTACTAAGTGTTCGTTTTTAAAGCGGCGAAAAGAAAAGGACATGGGCGGGGGTATCTCTTTCCTTTTCTCTTCCCCTTTATGCCCTAGGATGCTCTAGTACTTCGCTTCAGTTGTCTAATATTTATCATTCACTACTTCCAAGTTATATATTTTCCCATTCTCACACGAATTTCTTTCCAGTTCCACTTAACCCCTCTTTCTATGCTTCATTTATACTTAACGCTATCAGTTGCTTTCATCGGTTTCTTTGTAGTTACAATAACACTAAAAATGTCTTATTCTTCACTTAGTTTACTAGACCTCGGATTTTAGGTAAAAACCTATTTTGTTCCTCATGATATATATAAAAGAAAAAATGTATATATACGAATTATGGAAATATATGTTCGAAAATGGTGGTCCTATACAACCTAAAAATACCTAATTTCACGTTAGAAACTATTTTTTACCTAATTTTACATTTTACAATTTCTACAGTTGGTAATATGGAAACGCTGTGTAATTCTGTACGCCAGTCGTGCCTTGACAACAATCGCAGCTAGTAATCTACACTGATGCAGCCCCGTACATGATTGCTACCGTTAAATTACTTAAAGTATTTTACCCTGCCTTGCTCCATATTACTTGTCTTGCCCATGCCATGAATCGCGTTGCTGAGACGATACGGCTTGAATATCCACAACTGAATAAGCTGGTTTCCACAATTAAAAAGGTTTTTATTAAAGCATCTGCGAGGATTCAGTTATTTCGAGAGCAACTTCCCAATGTGCCACTTCCACCAGAACCTATTCTTACCCCATGGGGAACCAGGTTACGGGCCGTGGAATATTACAGCAAGCATTTGGAGGACATTAAGAACTTTGTTTTTAAACTGGGGGAGGATATAGTGAGCATTACTTCAACTAAAAACTTCTGCAGGACCCAACAATTGCCCGGAATATTGCATTCATCAAATCACATTATGTATTTCTGGTCCCCATTATTAATGCTCTAGAGTCTTCAGGCAAACCGGTCTACACACAACTGGGATTGATAGAAGAGGTGACAGAAAAAATCAACTTGGTTCCTGGTTATGTTGGTGAAAAAGTTTCTGAAAAACTCAAATCAGTGCTTCAAAAAAACCCAGGACTGATAGTTCTCCGCACAGTTGCTGACATCTTGGCTGGCAAAACACCTGAACATGAATGTGCTATTCCCTTGCATCTAATACAACATTTAAATATGCTCTGATGTCATCAGTTGATGTGGAACGCTCATTTTCGGCATATAAGATGGTTTTATCTGAGAAGCGATGCAGTTTCTCAATGGAAAACTTAGAAAAGGTGTTAGTTGTTTACTCTGGCTCTAATTATAGACATGTACAATGAAATAATGTCAAATGTTTTGGCTAATTTGTAATGGGAAATGAAATAATGTCATTTTTGTTCACCTATTTTTGTAATTTTAGAACCTATTTTGATTTATGATAGAACCTATTTTAGGTACCTAATTTAAGATTTTTAGGATCTAAAAGTCCGAGGTCTACTGATCACACAGTTTCTTTTCCGCTGTTTACGCTTCCACATCTCTTTATCTGCTATTTTCTTCTATTTACACTCTCTCTCTTTACTCATAATATCAAATCATGAACGCACTTTTTCTTCAACTCTATCTTATTTTTCTACCACCCGTTATTCTGGACATCGCTCTCGTAGGCTGTTTAACAACCTCATTACATACTCTTTGAATTGCTCTATTAACTTTCGTATACCGAAAAGAGTAATCTATATTGGAACTGTTTGGAATGGTTCTCTTATCTGACTGTGAACCCTCCTCATTCTTCACTGACACAGATTCTTATATTTCTATTCTGTGCGTTTCTGCTAAGTTGGTGACTATTTCCTCACTTCTGACACTTCACTACCCTTTATACTATTTATCCTCTTGCCTTTACTCGCATAGACTTAAATAATTAATAATAGCATAACCTTGATCATCACTAGACAAGCATCCGAATGACTAACGCGACCCCATGGAACCACAGTTGTAAGAGTTGGAAATTTTATGATGAAAAGTATGGAAAGGCTTCCTGGATGTGCAGCTGATAATGCGGCTTTACAACTTAAAGATTGTAAGAGTACGTTACTTTAGCTGCTTAATGAGCCTACATACGAAGAGAACGAGGAGACTCTCCGTGATGTTGATAGCGTATTACAAATTTATAAATGAAGAATAAAAATGAGACATACATTGAATTACGAACGCAACAGCTAGCGAAACAAGAGCAATTATTGTTCTTTAAAAGCCCAGGAGGATGTGGTAAGATTTTATTCATGTGTTTTCAGTGATATTGGGGGGAGGGATGCGCGATCATACCGCACTGGCAGCTGCCTAGACTGGAATAATTGCGGTACTCCTGGATAGAGAAACTATACTCCATCGGTTATTTGGTCTTGTCAATGTCATTTTCGAACGGGAAATGAAAGGAGAAACATGAAAATGGCACGCGAAGATGAGTGGTTTTTTACTTGGTTATTGAACGACACTGTATCAACTGCAATGTTATTTAGAGCAGATAGTATTGATGATAGCGAGATGGTATTTGGCAAGATGGGCCCGAGAATTCGTCATAAATTATCTGCCATTCGCCTTACGGTTGGGGAAGATCTCGGGAAAAAACCTAATCAGGTAATCAGCCCAAACGGGAAACGAACCCACGCCCAGGCGCAACTCCGGGTCGGCAAGCAAGCGCCTCAGCCCACTGAGCTGCGCCGGTGGCTAAAACGCGTGGTGTCAAGGAAGTTTCGGGCTGAGGAAAACTGAATATGTGAGCTCCAAGCCTATCGATCCCTTGTCTCATTTCGAGTTTCGCCGTTCCACTGAAGAAAATTTAGAGAATTTTGAAGGGAAAACCGAAAATGGACGTAACCTAATGGCGAACATACGACGGGTGGGGGGAGAGCATGACAGAATAGCATCAGAACAAGATCGCCGAAAGATGAAAACTCTGCACATTAAGAGAGACTAACGCAGACCTCGTAAGGGCAGGCATCCGAGCCCCACACGGTGCGAATGACACTTGAGTAAACTCGCCCCAACCACCGAAGGCAATATGCGAAAACCAAAGCTGCTATTTCGAAGGCTTTAATTTGGAGAAATGCCAAAACTTTTTCCGGGAGGGAGATGTAAGTCCGTTGTCCATTTCTTTTAAATCTCAATCCCACATTTGCCTTAGGAAAACCACGGAAATATCACAAGCAGGATGAGTTGTTCCATACTGCCGTTCTTGTAGCACTTTCGTCAGTTTCTTGCATCAAGGCTAGTTCTAAAAGAGCTACAGTTTTACGTGATGCTTGTGTTGTTGTTGTTATTATTTTTATTATTATTATTATTATTATTATTATTATTATTATTATTATTATTATTATTATTGTTGTTGTTGTCGTTGTTGTTGAAGCCTCAACGGTCCCAGTTGCTGCAATAGATAATATGGACCGTTTCCTGCGAGATATTACGAAATGTAAAGGTCCACTCTCGGCTACTGTTCGTTGTGTGGAAAAGTAATACTTTTTGGTAGGGATTTCAGGCAGTTCTTACCAGTAGTGCCAATGGTGAGTAATGTTCAAATCCTGGAATCTTGCATTCATATCAGCAAAATTAGGAATTTCTCTTGAATTTACTTAAAACATGCGTGCCTATATGAATTAACGAACGTTTTCTGAGTGTTACTTCAATTGGAAAATGGAACACTTCAATATAATAACCATGGCGAAAATATAAATTTCGCAATAACTTTATATGCCAGGAAAATTGAATTGTCAACCAGATTTTCGGTATTCCTTTCAATCCTGATATTTTAGATTGATATTATGTGACGTCGTGCGTAAACCTCCTTCTGACTGTCATCGAATGGAAGAGAGTGGGCACGGGATGGCGGACAAGAGGGCCGACGCTTTATAGGAGTGATGTGAAGTTATAATAAAGAAAGGGAAAACTGTTTGAAATCAATGTTTAATACAAGCAAGAGAATGTTAGATATTTTCCCCTGGTTCTCGAGTTAAGGGAAACATCTGCCAGGGTAGAAATTTGTAATTCTTATACTTGTCCTCGAACTTCTATATGAATAAGGTTAAACTACGTATAGCTTTGGGACATAGTATTTACACGTTTCATGAACATTTAATCTTAAAAATTCTACTTATGATTGTTCAAACACTCTATTTCAAAGTTTTTTTTTACCTATTTTTGCATATTTCAAAGAACACAGAAAATTTTTATTTATTAATTTTTTTCCTGTGTGTGAAGTGCTATTTAAGAAAGTCCAAATTCCACGTTGTATGCACCAATTCAATGCCTACCCACTTCACCTGCGTGATTCGGGTTCCGCATATTGCGGGTAAATGGCAGGACTGTGACCTATTTTCAATTTGTATACCACTTCGACGCACCACGCTGTACATGATTTGCATCTGTGTAGAGTTATGTTGTATACCAAGGTGAGTTATGTGTAAGTGTACTGTATGTAATGGGTAGTTATGACGAAGATGAGGAAGGGAGAAGGAGAATCCGGTGCCGGCACATGGCGTACTTCTGTCGAATAGGAAGCCGTATCCGACGGATGATTCACTTTTAATAGTGACATATGTCAACAGTGGCATATGCCTTCTCTTCATAAGCACTGCGGAGAGATTTGGGATTTAATCCAAGCATAGAACAGAAGTTGTGCACCGCCACCTCTCCTAGTCCTGAGGTAGAAGTTTTACACGAAAATCTCTGACCCCGCCGGAAGTCCAGAGTAGTGGCAGTCGCGCTACCACAGACCTAATTCAGCAGACTCGTAAGAACTACAATACCGACTTTTCTCTTTTTCTATCTCTCTCTCTCTCTCTCTCTCTCTCTCTCTCTCTCTCTCTTAGTGGAGGAGAGCTTCTACAGAGACATTATTATGACGTGATGTCAGAAAACTGCCAGTGCCGAATCGGTGCGAACCGGCCGAATATCATCACTGGGCACCTCTGTAATGCTCTTTCCTGTCTAAAAGCGTGACTGTTGGTGAGGGTATTACACTATCTTTCTAACTAATGTTTCAATGAGTCTTCCGTGAGGTTGATGTTGCACATGCGCAGTAAGCAATAAAAATATCGTTAGTATAAGATAGCATTCACTGCAAGAGAGACAAGGACAACATTATGTTAGAAAGAGATAGTAATACGCTCAGGCGCTCAGCATTCGCGTCACGCTTTTAAAGCATTGAGTTGTGCCTCCAGTTTAGTATAGAGCTCATTGCTCATGGTCTACTGCTAGCGAGGTTTCTGGCGAGCGCGTAACCATTTATCCGGCACTTCTACAATACTAACAATAATTGTTCAATAATTTGAACTTACCATGCTCACAGTCGTTGCTGAAAATGGCCCCCAATCTTTCACCAATCTCCTCTAATTTTTCTTCTGTAAGAACAACGCGTTTTCTGTTTGATTTTCGATTGTTCACTGATCCTGTTTCTTTAAACCTTTTAAGAGTCTTCTAATTGTTTCCGCAGAAGGCATAGGCCTGTTTGGAAACTTTATTCGAAATTTACGTCTTGTTTTCGTACACGACCTTCTGTCTTTTATGTACATATTGTACATATACACATATTCACGCAATGAGAATTTGCTTTTACCTAAATACATAGTAATCTCTAAACTTTATACACTACCTTTCTACACTTGAAGAATCAAGACTTTTGTACCACGACTAGTGACTACAGCGAATGCCATATGAGACTGAAGATCTACTATGTCCGTGCATCGCAGACTACGCAGGAAAATGGCCGCCAGTAACCTGCTGTTTTCTCGCGTCACGTCATAATAATGTCTCTGTATTATTGATTGTTTGAATCTAACTAACTTTACTGATAACAATGGGCGCAACCAACATAAGGCAATGGGTTCAAGAATTTTCGAACTTTTCGACAGATGGAAAAATTATATTCTGCCAAGCATGTAACAAAGAGGTTAGTTATTTTGTTTTTTCACAGTAAGTTATTTCTTGACTTTATTTCAGAGTCACGGTTTTCTTTTCACCATTTAGAGGAATGCGTTAGGCCTAATATTAAAGTAAGCATATATCAAGCAGATGCTACTAAAGTTAAAACTTACTTCCAAATGGCTTTTAAGGAACCCGGCGGTTCATTGTCGCCCTCACATAAACCCGCTATCGGTTCCTTTCCTGAGCGAGATTAATAAAGTCCCAAGCAACATATGAAACATCCCTTAAATGCATTTTGTATTATCCTCCCATCTACGTCTCGGCCTCCCCAAAGATCTTTTTCCGTCCGGGCTCCCAACAAACACTCTACATGTATTTCTAGATTCGCCAATCGTGCTACATGTCCTGCCCATCTGGAACGTCTGGATTTAATATTCCTAATTAAAAATCAGATGAAGAATACAATGCATGCAGTTCTACGTTGTGTAACTTTCTCCATTCTCCCACAATTTCATCCCTCTTAGCCCCAAATATTTTCCTAAGCACCTTATTCTCGAACACCCTGAGCCTCTGTTCCTCTCTCAAAGTGAGAGTCCAAGTTTCACGACCATAAAGAACAATCGGTAATATATCCAACTTTCAGGTTTTTTTGAGAGCAGACTAGATGACAAAAGTTTCTCGGCTGAATAATAACAGGCATTTTACATATTTATTTTGCGTTTAATTTACTCCCGAGTGTCATTTATACTAATTTCAAAATACGTGATTTAATTATTATCAAATAGTTTGTTATCTGCACTCTATATAAGGTGATGATAATATGTGAATTAATGACTGCGGAATGAGCAATTCTGCTTCATTTGGTTGAGGGAAAATGTCGGAAAAAACCAACCAGGTAACTTGTCTCAAACAGGATTTGAACCCGGGACCGCTCGTTTCACGGTCAGGTATGCTAACCGTTACTCCACAGCGGTGGACCATTGTATCTTACAATAATAAATTAAACTTCAAAATAATTTAAATTACTTACAAATTGCCTGGTTAATAAAATTATGTTTCATAGAAGCAAAGTAGGGGAGAGTCGGGTAGTATCGGACATCGGGTAATATCGGACAGTGCGTTTCTTTCATCTACCACCATATGGTAGCACCTGAATGACATGGTGACGTTTCTCTATGCGACATCACAGAAACGTAACCATGTCAATCAGGTACTATCATCGTGTGGTAGATGAAAGAAACTCACTGTCCGATATTACCCGATGTCCGATACTACCCGACTTTCCCCTAAGTATTTTATTTTTAAGTTGTTTATATCATGTAGGGTTCAAGCCGTTCCTCTTTTTCTCTCTGTGCATTGCGACTCAATATGTAGGCCTAACATATGTGACAAATAGAAATCACAAATTTGTTACTTATATTGAAAAATGGAGCGTGAATCAAAAGTCTGGAGCCATATAAATATCTTCCATATGCTTGATTTTCGATTACTATAGGTGTTACCAGTATTTGCAAGACCAAATGCTCTACCAGTGACAAATCCGATTCTACCTCTCAGCTATCTCAAAAGCCGACATTTTGAATGCAACTTTGAAATTTTAAATGGAAATGGGCAGATGTATCTAATCGCTTTCAAGTTATTTAAAGATAACTGTCATAATGACACAAATATTAGTTACTGCATCTACAGATATTTTGTAACATGGTACAATACTAAAGAGGCTTTGGAAAAGCTATTTTTATACAATTCTGTAATTAACTTTTCCTGTTTTACTGTTTGGTTAACCTGTGACAGTTTCAATGCATTGTTGTGATTGTTTGAAGCTTTCCTATAACAAATTTATTGATTTTCGTGATAGCATTATCGAAAGAGAGAAGAATTGATATCTTTCATCATTCTGGTAGGTTAAGCCATAGAAATGTTGCAGCAGACTGGACGAACAGTTCCTTGGACATTGGATTGGTCGGCGTGGACCAGTAGAATGGCCAGCCAGGTCTCCAGATTTAACACCCTTGATTTTTATTTTGAGGTAACATGAGAAAATTGAGAATCTGGAGAGAAACTTTTGTAGCATTTCCGGGGTGACTATAGCACAGGCTTCAATGATACGGTTCTTTAAATGTTCTATATTCTCAATTTTCTCTTCATATATCAAGCTCTTTATGTAACATCAAAAGAAAAGGAAATCAAGGGTGTTAAATCTGGAGACCTGGCCAGTCACTTTACTGGTCCACGCCGACCAATCCAATGTCCAGGGAACTGTTAGTTCTGTCTGCTGCAACATCTCTGTGGCTTAACCCAGCAGAATGAATAATGATATCAATTCTTCTCTCTTTCGATAATCCCATCACGAAAATCAAGAAATTTGTTAGGCCTATAGGAAAGCTTGAAATAATCACAACAATGCATTGGAATTGTCACAGGTAAACCAAACAGTAAAGCAGGAAAAGTTAATTATCAGAATTGCATAAAGATACCTTTTCCAAAGCCTCCTTAGTACTGTGCCATGTTACAAAATATCTGTAGATGCAGTAACTAATATTTGTGTCATTATGACAGTTATCTTTAAATAACTTGAGAACGATTAGAGATATGTCGAAACGGATTGCACCATTGATCTTTTCAGAACACCTCACATGATTCTGAGTACCCACATAACCCCATTTCCATTTAAAATTTCAAAGTTGCATTCAAAATGGTGGCTTTTGAAATAGCTGAGGGCTAGAATCGAATGTGTCACTAGTAGAGAATTTGGTCTTACAAATACTGGTAACACATATAATAATCGAAAATCAAGCATTAGGAAGATATTTATATGGTTCCAGACTTTTGATTCATCCTGTATTTTATTACTACCATTATTACTATGTTAAACGTCTCTAAAACTAATATTTTAAAAGCCGAAAGCAGTAAAATGAATATGGCGCTTAAGCGGTAAGAAGAGGGAAATTGTTATGTGTGTTACGTTGGGAATACTGAATGTGGTATTTCACACTTACCGCGTATTGGTTTTGTGCGGAAAGTAAGTAAATACGCACGATCTCGCACAAAAACCTGGTCCTTGCATTTTTTATTGTGCCTTGTTATTTACTATACCATGCAGGCGTTGCTTAATCGTAAGTTTTAGTTGCCATGGTAATATTTTACACTGTATAATGTACAATCAGGACATAGTAAAAAATGCAAGGAAAAAGTTTTTGTTGTCACTTTAATTATAAATAAAAGGTCAGGGAATTTAATGTAAATCTTGTAAAGGGTAAGTCTGGAATATCGTTACCATATCCTTTCACGGACTAATGGGCATGAATTATGTTACAAGATTTAATTACCGCATTTCTACAATATTTAATTTATTAATCTTCTCACCATTCGTGAGCTGCGATAAGGGACAAAGAGTACTTAACTATATAAATGTTTACAAGTTCATTGAACCATTGATTTACTGATGAAATACACGGCGTACCTCTGAGGGACGTATATCTGTATAGTCTTTGTAAACCATAAATTCCATTTCAACTCACAAGAATGTAACACAGGAATTTCTAGCTCAGAAGGCCTACTGTTTCCATCATTTCGGCCTATAATATATCTGGTATTGATATAAAGTCTCCCATTATTCTTCCTTTGTATTCTGAATAATGATATTTGTTTCCGGCCGACATCAGCGTTCAACAGCTGAAACAAGTTCCCACATGACCTCCAGAGATTGTCGCTATAATTGAATAATTCGCACACTCAAGGCATGTCACAATGCAGCTTCGTCATATGGCCGCTTATCTGTGGGGCGTTATATATGGCCGCTTATCTGTGGGGCGTTATAGAATGCAATGTGAGATGAACAATTCGGAAGTGACGCAGCTCAGCAACTGATATACGATTCTGAGCAGAAACTTAGACTTTTTATCATACTACTTGCGATCACATACCAGATTCATACTACGGTAGTACCATTCACAGGAACTGCAAGGATAAATATATCATTAACATCAAGTAATTAAAATAACACAGAATTAGCTGAATAAAGGAATGAAG
Source organism: Periplaneta americana (assembly GCF_040183065.1). NCBI lineage: Eukaryota > Metazoa > Arthropoda > Insecta > Blattodea > Blattidae > Periplaneta > Periplaneta americana. Next base: position 12,930,640 of record NC_091128.1, on the reverse strand, counting down.
AAATGAAATAAATAAATAAATAAATAAATAAATAAATAAATAAATAAATAAATAAAATAAATAAATGAGCAGATAAAAAGTGTGTGAATAAATTTATAGGTAATATATCTATATGCGTATACGAGGAAATGTATATTATGCATGAAAAAATGATAAGTATCAATAAGTACTTCTGAACTAATGAAATATATAAACAAATTTTAATGAATAACGAAGGCATAACGAATAAAATGAATGAATGTATTATTTTAATTTTAATTCCCAAAGAAGCAACTCCTTCTGCCTCAATGACATGGGATACCAAACAATATAATGCAGAGCACACTTGAGCAATAACAATTGACAACAATGCATACATTCGTGTGTAAAAAAATGTGTATTAATATTATGAAATAAGTTAAACAGAAATGAAACATACAAGTACTTAATAAGTAAAGTGATGAAGTAATGGAAACAAGTATTGAAATAATCAAGAAACAATATAAAGAAGATAAATTAATAAACAAGAATTTTCGATTAGACAGAAATAGTTTTATACTAATTGCATATCAATATCTGTTTACTGTTAATTTCGCAGATGATCAGACGGTAATATTGTACATCATGTTAAAGAAATTGTAACAATATGCATAAGAATCATTGAGCCTTACAGTTAATTTATAAAAAATCAGAATTTGGCAATTAATAGCGTTGAAAAATAAAACTTTTTCTTGAATACAGAAGCAGAAACGAAGTACTGTATGTTGAATTTAAATATTCAGGTGCAATGATGAATAAAACCAAAGTTCTGGGAAAACAAGAAATAAAGTACAGAGTGGAACAAAGGAAAAACATATTTTATTTGAATTCAATGTGAAACAAACGATAAAGACCGAAACAAAAAATACTGGTTATACTGAAGAAGTAGTGCTTGTGGCAAGTAAAAGAAGCGTAGAGCGGTGCTACGGACCTGTATATATTGCGGCAGACAGCGACTGTTCCTCTACGTATATGAGCACAGGAGCACGTGAACACCTTAAAAACCAACAATAATCATACTTATTATTGTATTAATATTATTACATCTAATACTTTTCAATGTGCAATGAAGTTAGTACATTTTCCGGCTCGAGAAAATGTCCCGTTCGTGTGTCGTGTGTCTTTAAATCTCCAATGAACAGGTTGACAGAAGCTCGCACAATTTCTCTCTAGCAGGGAGGAATACCCTGAGGCGAGAATATTTTCTGGTTTGTTACAATAGTTATGCTCCCACAGGTCTAAAGTGCTAATGACAGAGAAAGAAAGATTCTCTATCTCTCTTGGGTCAGGCATCCTGTTCTTTTCTCCCTCTTTCCTCGTTTTCTCTCTTTACTCTTTCTTTTTAAAATACCGTTACGCGCGGGGGCTGATTTTGTTGTGTGTTTGTTCAGCAAAGTAAGGAAAATACAAGCTGTATTGGTGTATATTGAAACAGTAACACTTGACGTTTGGAGACGGACGTGTGAAATTGTGAGTGCCTTAAATTATTGTGGTTTCTTACAAAATTGTTTGTAGACCATAGTATAAGAGCGTTAAGCAGAATATAAATTTTAATTTAATTTTGTTAGAAGTTATATAATAGTGTATAATAGCCTGTGATTAATGATTTTTTAGTGATTACCAGGGAACGGATTTATATGGACTAAAAATATATGAAATATGTAAATATATATGTAGTTATTTTTACCAAAATATGGAATTAAATATGGATTTTTACCAAAATATGGAATTAAATATGGACTTAAAATTATAAAAAAATGACTATGTACGTTAAATATTGGTACATTTTAATCAAACTAAACAAAAAATATAATGGACGTACCTTATCTTCCAATGTAGTTTCAACAAAACACAATTTTTATTGTCTGTTACCATAACAATAGGTTACAAACATTTCTTTCAAGTGCTGAAAAGTGAATCTTCTTCTATTGTCTCTGAGGATAGATTTATACTGACTAAAAGAGCGTTCGACGTCACAAGAAGTAACTGGTACATAATTCAATTTCACAATGTCTGCTGGGGATAAGTCCAAGTTAATCTTCACTGTTGATTCACCACTCATCACAGCAACAACCTTTTGTAGTTCTTCATATCCAGGGTTTTTTGAAAGTACAGTGTCCGCCTTAGCTCTTACTGCATCTGCAACTTTACCTCTACCACGATTCAGTTGTTCCACAGTACTATTTATAATTTCAAAACTTTCAGATAGTGAAAGGTGCCTATTTTGGAGACTTTTGAGCGTTTTTATGATGCATGAAAATGTATGCTGAATGTGAGCTAAGTCATTCTTCACACTTATGTCACAGGTAACTGTTTTCGCAGTATCAATTGAGACTGCATCTTCAGAGTCCAATGCAAGGAGAACATTGTTAATAGAGTCTATATGTTGGGCATAATATTCAACTGCTTCTAGCCATGTACCCCATCTAGTTAAAATTGGCTTTGGTGGCAATGGAATTTCAGGGTACATTTCTTTCAACAGGTTAACTCTACTGGGAGCTTTGAGAAATACTTTTTTCACTGATGAAATCAACAAATCTACTTTAGGGAAATTGTCTCTGACCACTTCTGCCACACGATGAAATGCATGCGCCACACAAGTAAAATGAGTCAATTTAGGATATACAACAGATAATGCTTGTCCAGCTTTGACCATATAAGGGGCAGCATCGCTAATAAAGAATAACACATTATCGTACATAATACCCTTTGGCCACAGGATACCCATAGCTTCGTTGAACAGTTTAACTATAGTTTTGTTATTGCACTTTTCTAGAACATCACAATGTAAAAGAATTCGTTCAGAATATTGTTCACTTAACAAACCGATAACTACATTACCAACAAGTCTACCTTCTTTGTCGGTAGTCTCATCAATAGAAACCCAAATTGAACTATCTTTAATTTCATCTCTTATCTTCTGTATTGTCTCATCGTAGATGGATGGAGCATACGTCTTCCTAAGTGTTGACTCATCCGGGATTGTATGTTGAGTATATTTTTCAAGGAATTCCCTGAAGACCTTATTCTTTAGTTTGTAGAGAGGAATATCAGCAGAGATGAGAGAACGGCACAGGTCGATGTTAAACTCAGATCTTACATTCGATGTTGTTGGTTGTGTTAAAAACAATTGTCTCTGCTTGGAATTTAGTTGTTTGTTGGCCTGATGTTTACTAGTTGTAATGTGTTGTTGCACCAGGAACTTTTGTGTAGATGATACTGCACACTGACACAAATTACAAAATAATATTTTATTGTCAGTTGATAAACCATCTTCTTTAAATTCTGAAATGTAACTTGTTAGTTTTGATTTTAAATTGACTGAATGACGTACTTTTGGCATATTTACCGTCTTTATAGTATGATTTACAAAACTGAACCTATGTGTACTCTGACTGGCATTTAACTGTTGAGCTGCACAACTGAAGTCTGTTAAAAATTTTAAATTAAATTAATACAGTTTTGTAACTTACTTTCCCATTGTTGATAGGACTGCTAATTTTCAAATAACTCTGATGTTAAAGGGATTACTGAACATGTGTTTAAATCTCTATTGTTGAAATGTATTTTTAAAAGTTAATGGAATTTTGTTTTGTTTTATTGTTAAACCTAATATAATATGGACTGTTTTATATGAAATATGGAAAATATATGGAAATTAACGAAAATATGTACTAAACTCTAAAATATGGAAAAATATGGAAAATAAAAGTAGGATTTTTCAACCCTACACATTGTGAAACATAAAGATAATGCAAAATATAAATTATATTAGCTTTATAAGTAAATATGTATTTACATATAAATCCTTTCCCTGGTCATAATCAAGATTACTCTTTTAAAAATTATGTGCTCATGTAATTATTTTATTTTGTTATTTACCTCGCATATTGCCCCAAGGTGAGTGAAGTATATTTCATTAAATCGTATACCTATAGCCTAATACAATTTCATAACCTTTTATTATTTTCGGCTATTTTGTTTAGGAACGTCTTTGATGACCTTCAGCATCTAATGGCGTCTTTTTTTAACTATCTTCTAGTTAGTCCACAGTTCATTGTAAATAACTATTGATATCATTGATGTCTGTTACAATAACGTCTCATTTTGTTTTCCTAGCCAATTTGTAATTGTAAATAACTGTTAATTGATTTCATTGATGTCTATTCACAATAACTTCTCATTTTGTTTTATTAGTCCATTAACCGATTTGAATTTTTAATGGGTTATTTTACGACGCTGTATCAACATCTCAGTTTATTTAGCGTCTGAATGAAATGAAGGAGATAATGCCGGTGAAATGACTCTGGGGTCCAGCACCAATAGTTACCCAGTATTTGCTCATATTCAGTTGAGAAACAACCCCCGAAAAAAACTGAATCAGGTAAATTTCTCCGACCGGGCTTTGAACCTTGGTCACCTGGTTTCTCAGTTAGACGTGCTAACTTAAAACGCCGACTTGAAAAGCCTTTTCTTTTAATATATGAAAATAACCAGTTAACAGCTTAGTTTTGATCGGTTAACCTCCTTAAGGTTAAATTAATTGTAAAATAACCGTTTAACCGGTAACCGATTATTTTCGAATAACCTCCCATCCCTACTCTTAATTGTTTCGTGATAAAGAGTTATGCAAATTGTTCGCCGTGATATTAATTCGCTGCATATTCAAACATCATTTATTATCTGCGAATATACAGGCGTATCATACAAAACATGAGATCTTTTCGTGGCCCGTATCCGAGATTTCTGAGTATTAATGCATTTAGCTAGCTGAAAACATGCTTCATCTGGCCAATACCAATCAAACTCCCCATCATTAACTATCATTTCCATGAAGCGATGAAAATAATCCAGGCGAGCTTCGAAATCATATGATAAGGGCGTGGTCTTTGTACTCGTATGGATACATAGTCTACATATTTAATGGCAAACTCAATTCTTTATGAGCACTTTTAACAGATTGAGTCAACGGACGGATTTTTTGGACTCGTAACTACTGCTAGTCTGAGACATCTGTCATTCTTTCTTAAATCTATCATTTTTCTTCAGTCACCACTGAACGTCGAACACTTTTTGGTGCGTTGATGAGATTTTCAGTTGTTTTGAACTCGTCGCATAGACGTTTTATGCTCGACTTGTTCGAAATAAGTGTTTATGTGCCAAAAGTCTTCAGAGACCTTCAATGTGGCTGTTTACCTTCCACTCTTGATATCCAATTTCACAATGACTATTCTCTGCCACCAGCGGCGGCTCGTCCCTTTCTTGGATGGGTGTTCACAAAAAATATGAGTAATGAATACACTGATATATTCTCGCATAGCTAAATCACTCGTCAGAGATAAACGAGTCCTAATATGCATGGACCAGATCTACGCACATAAAAACAAAATTAAAACCAATAAAAAAGAGTAAAGTAAAATTAATTTATAGAACTCACCTTCACTGCTGTTATAGATGGTATTGAAGATCTGGATATATTTGTAGAGAAACTCCATCCGCCTAGTTTTGAGAGAAAATATAAATAATTTAATTATTGAAGTCTCTAATGTTGTTAACTAGTTTTTTTTTCCACTGCCAACATAGCCAATGCACTTAATTCTCTTCAGGGCCGAAAAACACCTCTCTGGTTCAGATGAGGTCATCGGTGTTGTGACAGTTATTTTCAGCAATTCACTCAGCAGATAGAGACTATCTTCATGTAAATTATTTTCTATTAAAATCTGTAGCATGGCTACTGCTCCATCAGCATTGTGAAAGTCACTTCTCCTACAAAGAACTTCCAGCTCAGTCCTAAGTTGAGACTTTACTAGAGAAGGGTACGTTCTGACGGCTTCTTCCAGTTCTTTATCAGGAAATGATTTTAAAAATGATGGAAAAAGTTGACATCCACTAACTTATATGAAACCAGTGGTTAGAGAAAGCAAAGTGGTCATTGGTTAGTGAAGGCAAAGTGGTCATTTATGTGAGAGGTGATGGCATCGCAAACCTCCTTTCCCTCGGAAGTTTGGTGCTCCTCTCTTCTTTTTCGCAGTGGAACGTGAAATGTTTCTTGAATTCTTTCTTCCATGGAATCAACACCAGCGTTTCTAACAGTTTCCACCATCAACTGAAATGATGTTAAACAGTGTTTGGCCTTAATGGCATCGATGATTCGTTGTTGCAACATCTTAAACAAAATATCCTCATGAGGCATGATGCGGTGAAAAAATTTTAGCCAGAATAAGAAATTTATATCTTCTAAATGTGCCAGAAGACCAGTCGAATCTCGCCGAGAAATGTGGTCACTATTTTGTATGTATGAAATTTTATCCGAACATTCTATTAGAGGCTCCTTGTTTTCGTATAGTGCACTTACTGTTCTTATATTGATTATCCAACGCGTTTAAGCAAGCCTGGGAAGTCGCTGTTGAACAATATCGTCAAGCACTTTCATTCTCAAAGAGTATCTAGAAAAAATGATTGAAACCCTGAAAGATTTGAAAAGAAAATCCTGACAGAACTGTTAATGGATGAAGCTTTCTGCAAGACTAGATTAAGGTGATGTGGGTAACAATGGATATAATATCCCTGGGGATACATAAGTCACCCTGGCTTTTTTTTTTATATTAGTTGAACGGCATGTCCCATTACAATAAAGGTAATACTACATGCCTTGCTACCTGTATGTTTGCAATATAACACATTATGTCTCGTTTCTGTCACTCTCTAGGCGTATGTAGATCTGTTATTCTGTTGTGAAAATTTGAGTCTTTCTTTATATGTAATGCCTAACCTTATCTATCCTAGGTTAAATTATCCTAAGTTTACTCGTCTAGATTTATAACATTGATATAATTTATGAATGTCTGCACATGTTCTTGCATTATTTTAAGCTTTGTGAAAGTCCACTTGCCAGTTTTCCTTAACATTTCCCGCTGGAACGCTAGTCTTTCTTTGTCCAATTTCGGGCACTCGAAAAGGAGGTGGTCGACGGTCTGTTCCTCTGCTCCACACGCACACGACGGGTTGTCCCTCAGCTTGAATCTATATAAGTTGTACGCCGTTAGCTGCACCACTCATCACTGCTGCACCATCACAACACTGCGCTATAAGCTTGTGTGGTTGGTTACCTATATGTTTTGTCAGTTCTCTGATGGCATTTTGGCCATCGGAATTTAAAAAAAAAAAAAACAGAATTGTTCTACTGGATGCCCACCAACTTCATAACGGTAAATTATTAGCATTTGCTGAAGTGTTGTGACGTCGGTCGTTTCGTCGGTCATTCCTGCCAAATAATTCGGTTTTTTATTTCCTCATAAATATAATCCTTACAGACATCTAACATGCAGTCTAGAATCTCATTTTGAACAGCTTTGAAAGTTCATTTAAACACTGTTGCACTATCAAGATGTTCCTTTATTCCTGCATCGATCGAACTAACAATATTGACAAGTCCCCTCAATGCCCCCGGATTATCTGAACTTTCACTTCCATCGTGACCTCTCAGATCTAGTTCAAACACTCCACAAAACTTAATATAATCAATTAATCTAGAAAGAATATGTCTGTTTTTCTCTACCTGTTCATTGTGCTTTCTAATGGATTGCCTGTAAGCACTATCTAATTGAGCTTGCATATTCGAACGTCCTAACAATTCAATGCATGAGTTTTTATGTACGTGTGTACTTTCATCCTTTTTTTGTCATTGAACTTATATAACTAATGTTCCTAAAACCTGTTTTTGTCCATGCGTTTGATTCCTTGCTGATTATCAGGCAGGGAAAACAAAACAGAACGTTTGTAGCAGAACATCCGCACAACCACTTATTTATATTTATTATACGTATATATATATATATATATATATATATATATATATATATATATATATTGAATTTTCTACGATATTCCAGTTTTTCACATTTTGTTACTTTCTCTATCGTTCATTCTGGCCGATTAGGACCTAATCTTTTAGCTGCTAATTTATCATCATAAGAGAGCGAGTCTTTGCTTAATAGAGACTGAACAGAGTTCATTGTTAAAGCAAACCTGTACATTCCTAATCAGTAATCACCAGGGAAAGGATTTATATGTAAATACATATTTACTTATAAAGCTAATATAATTTATATTTTGCATTATCTTTATGTTTCACAATGTGTAGGGTTGAAAAATCCTACTTTTATTTTCCATATTTTTCCATATTTTAGAGTTTAGTACATATTTTCGTTAATTTCCATATATTTTCCATATTTCATATAAAACAGTCCATATTATATTAGGTTTAACAATAAAACAAAACAAAATTCCATTAACTTTTAAAAATACATTTCAACAATAGAGATTTAAACACATGTTCAGTAATCCCTTTAACATCAGAGTTATTTGAAAATTAGCAGTCCTATCAACAATGGGAAAGTAAGTTACAAAACTGTATTAATTTAATTTAAAATTTTTAACAGACTTCAGTTGTGCAGCTCAACAGTTAAATGCCAGTCAGAGTACACATAGGTTCAGTTTTGTAAATCATACTATAAAGACGGTAAATATGCCAAAAGTACGTCATTCAGTCAATTTAAAATCAAAACTAACAAGTTACATTTCAGAATTTAAAGAAGATGGTTTATCAACTGACAATAAAATATTATTTTGTAATTTGTGTCAGTGTGCAGTATCATCTACACAAAAGTTCCTGGTGCAACAACACATTACAACTAGTAAACATCAGGCCAACAAACAACTAAATTCCAAGCAGAGACAATTGTTTTTAACACAACCAACAACATCGAATGTAAGATCTGAGTTTAACATCGACCTGTGCCGTTCTCTCATCTCTGCTGATATTCCTCTCTACAAACTAAAGAATAAGGTCTTCAGGGAATTCCTTGAAAAATATACTCAACATACAATCCCGGATGAGTCAACACTTAGGAAGACGTATGCTCCATCCATCTACGATGAGACAATACAGAAGATAAGAGATGAAATTAAAGATAGTTCAATTTGGGTTTCCATTGATGAGACTACCGACAAAGAAGGTAGACTTGTTGGTAATGTAGTTATCGGTTTGTTAAGTGAACAATATTCTGAACGAATTCTTTTACATTGTGATGTTCTAGAAAAGTGCAATAACAAAACTATAGTTAAACTGTTCAACGAAGCTATGGGTATCCTGTGGCCAAAGGGTATTATGTACGATAATGTGTTATTCTTTATTAGCGATGCTGCCCCTTATATGGTCAAAGCTGGACAAGCATTATCTGTTGTATATCCTAAATTGACTCATTTTACTTGTGTGGCGCATGCATTTCATCGTGTGGCAGAAGTGGTCAGAGACAATTTCCCTAAAGTAGATTTGTTGATTTCATCAGTGAAAAAAGTATTTCTCAAAGCTCCCAGTAGAGTTAACGTGTTGAAAGAAATGTACCCTGAAATTCCATTGCCACCAAAGCCAATTTTAACTAGATGGGGTACATGGCTAGAAGCAGTTGAATATTATGCCCAACATATAGACTCTATTAACAATGTTCTCCTTGCATTGGACTCTGAAGATGCAGTCTCAATTGATACTGCGAAAACAGTTACCTGTGACATAAGTGTGAAGAATGACTTAGCTCACATTCAGCATACATTTTCATGCATCATAAAAACGCTCAAAAGTCTCCAAAATAGGCACCTTTCACTATCTGAAAGTTTTGAAATTATAAATAGTACTGTGGAACAACTGAATCGTGGTAGAGGTAAAGTTGCAGATGCAGTAAGAGCTAAGGCGGACACTGTACTTTCAAAAAACCCTGGATATGAAGAACTACAAAAGGTTGTTGCTGTGATGAGTGGTGAATCAACAGTGAAGATTAACTTGGACTTATCCCCAGCAGACATTGTGAAATTGAATTATGTACCAGTTACTTCTTGTGACGTCGAACGCTCTTTTAGTCAGTATAAATCTATCCTCAGAGACAATAGAAGAAGATTCACTTTTCAGCACTTGAAAGAAATGTTTGTAACCTATTGTTATGGTAACAGACAATAAAAATTGTGTTTTGTTGAAACTACATTGGAAGATAAGGTACGTCCATTATATTTTTTGTTTAGTTTGATTAAAATGTACCAATATTTAACGTACATAGTCATTTTTTTATAATTTTAAGTCCATATTTAATTCCATATTTTGGTAAAAATCCATATTTAATTCCATATTTTGGTAAAAATAACTACATATATATTTACATATTTCATATATTTTTAGTCCATATAAATCCGTTCCCTGTTAATTAACTTATTATTCCCAGAACATGAACTTTACCAGCTTATTTTCTAATGGCTTTCGAAATGGGCTACGTCAGCAGTTGAAACTACAACAATTTCAATAGATACTCGCTGTCTTGTGAATGCAGGTGTGGCATGCGCAGTGGCTCATGTAGGGGACTTTGATTATTCCGTCGGTCCGGGTTTTTTGCCACTACTGTACATAAATATACCCTCATTAAAAAATTCGGAATTTCATCTCCCTATAATGATTGTGTAAAAACATTAGATTTAGCGGGAAACCGCGGATAATGAAACCGCGGATAATGTAAATTATGAGAATAATTTATAGGGTACTTAATCTACATCAACATTCTCTCAAATAGTTTTTTATCCGTCCCAAAAATAGCGTCACCTATTGAGAAATAGCGGAATTAATTCAATGTTTATCAATTTCTTATATCTTTGGTTCAGACTTATCCCATGGGTAGAAAGTTCGCTTACACTAGGCATGTCAATTGATTCCCACAGGAGCAAGCGCGCGCTTTAGAGCCCAGGAGAGCCTGAGCGCTTTACAGCGGAAAGGAAAGAGACAGACGAAAGATGTGGTATATGCCGCTTGGTCGAGCTATATTCAGGGATGGCCAGCACTGATTCAATAGATAAAGGGAAGAGGACTTATTAAAACTGTGTCCTCGTTAATTTTTAGATTTGCGTGAGAAGTATAAGTGCATTATAAGAATGTAAGTTTTAATTTTAATGCTCATTTTTCACAAGTTTGATTTTTTTATTGAAAAGAAATATTTTCTCAACTTTTCGTATAGAAAAGTGAAATTTTCAGGTATAGGCCTATTTATTTAGTAGCCTTACAGAATGTTTTTATAAATCTAATATACCGTATATACGTATTACTCAAAATAGTGTATTGAACATTTTGAAAATATTCGCATGGAAATTGTTTGTAAGGAAATGAATTAACAAAGCAACTACTGTTACATCATAAGCAAAAGATACGTGCCCATGTGTTGTAAAAATGTCAGCTCTATAGTTTCAGCAGATTTCGAGAAAATAATTTAATATTCTGATGATAGGAAGTTGCTCACAAATATCACCTTAAAACCATAGTGCAGTAAGAGTTTTGTTATGTAATATTAGTTACACTTAAAACAGATACAGTACCTAGGTAACTTTGTTTTGTACTGTAATATTGTATTGATTAGTTTATTGATTACTTTTGTAAGACTAAAGATACCATCAATACAAATTCCAACTTACCATGTCATACTCAATCTCTTCTTTGGAATATCACTTTCTTTATGAATGATGTGTTTCATCCACTTAATACAGTATAATATTATACTACTATGGAATTTAAGTGAATATTCCTTCTTAACTCTCTATTATGTTATTAAGATTTAAAACACAAGTGCAATATTAAGAAATCAGTGTTAGTACTTTTGTTTTACAGGCAATATAGATAATATCAAACAGAAAGAAGCCATATAAAAATAACGACATAAAATTTCACGTTCCGTTTGAAGTTTGTGCACCACTGTTTTCTTAATCCAACAGGTTGCTTATTCATATACACAACCCTTCCTCTTTCCATACTTAGCGCTTGCTGCCCGCGTACGACGTCACGGTCAGAAAAATGCGCTTGCTTTGACATCACTGGCTTACACGATCATAAAATCGTAGGTCAGATATCTTTGAACGTCAGTGTACTAGTTTCTCCAAGGAATCGGCTGTCATAAATATCTCTGGTGCATTGCTTTCCCTTTCCATAGTTAAATGCAAGGCCTATTCTACTTTCTTTACTACGAGATTGTTCTGGATATGCGAGCAAGTTAAAGGTGACGGCAGATGACGTGGCTGTTTCTGGTGGCAGTACCTTGTATTCTATTTTCCTTGACTTGCATTGCATGTGGTTTATGATTGTCTTAGAAAATTGTTCTGTTTAATTAATTTCCTAATAAAATTTATTTTTAATTCCTGATACATTTTGAATTTGCACGCATACAGTTATCGAGTGATTGTGTAATACAAGAGTATGTAATGTGTAAATGACAGCTATGCAGCAATTAGTTCATCCAGCGATCAGGATAAGAGGTGAGTTTTAATATCAGCACAATTATAAAACTTAGGAAAACCAATAAGCTAAGAAATTGCTTACACCGTATAATTTAAAAGATCGCAGGAAATTATATTAGTAAAATTATTGAACTTATCAAATAAATACGCTGAAAAATGACTTAAAAGGGGAAAAAAAAACACCATATTTAGGCGTAATTATAACATAATTTGAATAAACTTAATAAAGCCAGTAAGCTAAAAAATAAAAGCTTAATAAGGATAAATTTTTAGATAATTGATAATCACACCTACAGAATTTATTATAAAGCTTATCAAACCAATAAGTTAAAAAAACCATTAATGAGGTGAAATATTAGGAAACTTTATAGTTATATGCATAGCCTATAAAATTATTACAAAACAGAGGTAAAATAATAAGCTATCAAATATTGATGAAAAGGTAGCCCTAATCCTCTCCTATACCGCATTTGATTGTAATTCGGTAGGAAGAAAGAAGAAATAATGAGAAAGTAAATAACAACCGGAAACTAAGAGTAGGCAGTGCCTTAACGCATATTGTCCACGCTTGTTAGCAGCAGCGGGTTCTGTTGTAGAGGGGTTAGTCTGACACATCATCCCTGTGCGTGTGGCCACGCCGACAAAGGGGAGCGACGTGGAGGGAGTGCGCAATTCGAGAAAGGAAAATCCAGTGACTACAAGTTTAATGATGCATTAAGGCACTTCTTTGTTTCGTAATCGCCTCACACGCTATGAAACTTTAACTCGCTACAGACGCCATAAAGAGATATAGCAGCGCTTACACGATGTAATACAATCACAGTTTATTCCACGGTTGAACGACTAGGCCTATAGGTATAATGCTGTTCTACACGTAGCAGGTAACTCATCTGGCGAAGTACTGGCCTTCATTTCCAACGTGGAGGATAAATAGAACTGAAATGATAATATGCAAAGAGCAAAAAATTCCGAAAAAAAATCGTGATAAAAATATATTTCGCGTTTTATCGCTAATTACAGTAGTTGTAATTTCGTATAAATTGGAAAGGGAATTTTATGTGAAAAAATAACTCTATAATACGTATTAGGCATCAAAATAATGATAAAAGGTTTCATTGATATTCCGTCTTCTAGGGGCTACATTTTTTTCTTTAAGGTGCACATGCTCTTTATTTTTAAGCAATGTTTAGACCAGTCACCATTTAGGTAAGACGATTCTGGACGCGGTTCGTTGGCAGCAAGGGAGCGAGCAAAGGAGGGGAGGTTACGTGGTGGAGAAGTACTAGGAACAATACCACTAGAAGTACAGTTTTGGCTGATCTAAGAGCGAAGTGTAATCAGTATCTAATAAAATATGATAGTTTTATCTCACAATCAGTTAATATAACTACCACAAATTAATGAGTGCAGGATGTTCCAAACGTAGCTCATCGACACCTGCAGCTTTAATTCTGAGGGGAAAGAGGTTTATATTTACGTAAAATGCTTAATTTTTAACAAGAAAGTGTACCTCATTTTTACAGAAATTTCTCTTAAGCAAGATTTCCTGGGCTGGATAGACTTGTTAGTCTTATTCTAAGCAGTTTCCTCTTATGAAATGGAATAAGCCTCGCCTGAGAAATCATACTCGTATGTCAGATTTCAATCTTAAATGCGCAATGCGATTAGGCATTGAGAAACTATTGCATAACAAAATACCAAGAAAATCACAACTGCAAGGTAGTGGAAAATGAATATTTTAATAACTTTATGAGATAAATATTTTAATAACTTTATGAGTTTTCACAATGTGCGTATTTTCAAATATATATATATATATATATATATATATATATATATATAAAACTATAGCTAGATCCAATACCACGTATGTGATTTTTCATAACTTTTCAGAAGAGACATAAAACTGTTTATTACTTATACATTCTGTCTATTTGCATCACTGAAAAGCACAATAAACAGTAAAAATTATATATTTTATTTGTCTGAAGAGAATTTTTTAAACTATTAGATTCCGAGATATTTAAGTTTTTTTTAACATACGTGTTATTAGACCGTGAATAAGGAACTGATAGTGCTATTAATTGAAATGAAGCTGTTATTTTCTGACCATTTCATTAAGATTTCAGACATTAACTGGAGAATAAAAAGCTATTTTACAAACAAGAAGAAAATGATAATTACTTTAGTGAATAATGTGTCCTTTATTAGAGTGCCTTCTGCATGTCATGAATCTTCAGTAGCTCAAGGCCCTCTGTGTATTTGCACAAAATCTACAACTCAAGGGACTGGTTGTCTTAAGTCAAGAGAGTTATTTCTTATGTTTAAGAAAATTTCGAAAGAACGTAAGTTTTCTCTTGTTACTTACTCTTGGTGAAACAAACGAAACGAGCACGGACAGATGCTTAAACATTGTGGATATTATATTACGAGGAGACCATAATATTAGAGGCGAATTTCTAAGACTAATAAGCAGGGTTGGCAAAAAAAAAAGTTTTATTTTTTAAAATAAAAAAATACTTTTTATTTTTTCAAACTGTTTTTATACCAGTTTTAAACAATGCCATGAAATAGTGCATTTCTTAAATCTGTCGTCGTCGTTAACTAATGCTGAGTTCTTGGCAATAAAGCCATTTACTTTCTCACTCTCCAATATTTCTCACGCACAATTGGTTTAGAGCAGGCATGTTCACGGCGGCCATATTGCACTTTGGACACCAGGGCACATGGTGGGCGGGTGCTGGAAACCAGCTGTAAAAATGTAAACATTGTCGCGCATTCAAGCGTACCGTAACCAAGAAGTAACATCGCTGTCGGTTTGAAAAATGGATAGGTCTACTGACACGGTATTAATTGATTAATTAATTAATTCATTCATTTATTCATTCATGTACTTATTTATTGTAGTTACCTATTTAGTTGCCAGTATTTCTTTCTTTCTTATTTCATTTATTTCTTTCTTCCTGTCTTTTTATTTCTATATTTTTTCTTCCTTTCTTGTTACTTCTTTATTTCTTTCTATCTTTACTTCTTTGTTTCGTTCGCCCTTCCTGTCTTTATTTAGTCTACAATTTAATCTGGTAAAGATAAGGTCATCAGGCTTTCTCTTCCCTTCTATGAGGTGATTACACCTACAATATCAAGAATACAATTGAAATTAAATTAATATAAAATTTACAGTAAAGTTACAATAAAATCGAAATATTAAAATATTACCTGATAAATAAAGACTGCACAATTTGTTGTAAAATTTAAGGACAAAGAAATTATTCGGTGCTGAAGTACGAATTAAATGAAGAATAAATATCTACTTTAGATAAGAAATTATTACTGAAGATTGAAGTATTTTATCCTAGTGTAAGAGAACTATTTACAAAGGGAACAGAATCAGTACTGCGTAAATTTATTCGAGATTCACAATGAGAGGAACAGTTTCTCTCTGTTCAAACTGGCGAATGTGCGAAATACTGAATATTATGTGCACTGTATATTACAGTAAAAAGAATATAACGTTCAGTCACATCATAACACCAGGCATACTCAAGCTCAAACATAATTATAATAGTAGGCCTACTGTTAGAGATGAGCGTATGCAACTAATAGAAAATTTAAAGCAATCCGTCGTGAATGAGGTAAGTCGTTTTAGGAAAGTGAATTATTGTTTCCGACATTTCCCTGCTTATTAAGTAAAAACAGAAAACTAAACATATATGAGGAAATATAAAAAAGCAAAATCATGATAGGTTTCGTTGTGTAGATAATGTAAATATATTGTAAAAATAACTCTCTGGTTTGAAAAGACAAATTGAAATGAAGTAATTAAATATTATTGTCAAAGCATGAAAGAAAATGTATTAAGCAAAACATTTTGTTGTTTAGATAATGTAAATATATTATAAATACAACTCTCTAATTTTAGAAGACATAGTACTGAAATAAAGTGATAAAATAATCTTGTAAATCTCTGCCCGCCTGACCATCTATAACAGTGGTCGTCAGCACTCGCTGAAATGCGCAAAGGGTACGCGGTGCTGTCCCGTGTGCACTGTCGTGCAACAGGGAGAGATAGAGAGCATACCCAATAGCAGCTACGGAGTGCATCCTAGTGCACTGAGTTTTCCACGGGTAAGAGAGGCTAGCCCCAGCGTGCTCTGTGTTGACGACCCCTGATCTATAACTGTGGCTTAGAGCAAGGACGTACTCGATTTGACTGAAGATAGCCGAATGGTTTTCAGCAGCGCGAGGATGAGGAAAGCCTGCGAACGCACGATATTGAAAGATAGTTAGCTCTGCATCACTAAGCGTTTTTTTTTTTTTATTCAGGAATGAATTTATGGGACAGAAATGCGATGAGCGTTTTCCGTTAAAGGGAAAAATGCTTATTGGGATAATTAACATACTTCTTTGCGTCAAATAGATTTATTTACATATTACATTTTGGAGGAACAAACTGCCTTCGTAGAAAGCTGACAACGCATTCTCTTGACAAGAAGTTCATGAAAGTTTGCTTTAATTTTTTAGCCGTCATTAACCGAAGATAATTAGACAAGTGTCTATCCGACATTCAGCTACGAATATGATACTTTTTTAATTTCATTAATGCAAATACAGCTTCACAAACATAATGAAAACACATTTGCAACAAAAGCACTTAACGTAGGAAATCGTCGCGTTCTTGCAGTAGCTTTCCTAAATTCGTCAGTCGTTGAAGTCTTTTGCTTATATTCCAACGCAGTGTCGCAGTATTGTTCGATAAGTTTGGAAGCAAAATCTCCCGAACAATCCTGGGACAATGGATCTGCTGTTTAAGGGGAAGTGAATAGTAAGAAATTCTTTGTCATTCGACCAAAGTCAGGAAAACGTTGTTTAAATTTCTCAGACAGGCTGTGCAAATTACTAATAACATTTCCCTTTCTGACTGGATCCAAAGACGAATAAAATAATTGAAGTGTCGGGAAATTTTCTAAATTATTTGCATATAGCTACATACGGTACAAGGTGCTATGCATAGACATTTCGCTAGCCTGCGCTACGAGCGTGCTAAACTAGCACCGGCTAACGAGTGATTACTTGTACAGGATTCATATCACATCATATCGCTAACACTGGTTTACGAATACGAAAAACGTTAGTTCGCTGATCAACCACCGGAATCCCGCGCTAAGAATACGGCCCTTAAAGACTAAACTCTTCGACTCTTTAATGTAAATGTGGTACCAGGGAAACGGTTCTCTGCAGATTTACGTTAAGGTTATTTAATTTCATAGACATGTTGGACAGGAATCCAAGATCTTGCCACCAGACATCATCTTCCAATTCAGGTACATCGAATTTTTTCTCCTTTAAAAATATTTAAATTTCTTCTCTTAAGTCCGCAGATGTCGCCTATGTCTCGCATTTACATAGCTCGTGCTCTACTCGCTACAAGAACCGAAAACACCTCACTTTTCGGTACGCGGCACCCAGGAAAGCCTCAGTTCTGATTGTCACAGCCTCGAGCACCAAAAAGGTCTCAGTTCGGCACACCTGGCTTTGAGGATAGGCCTGGATATCGCTGAAGATAATTCTGATTCATTCCTTCCTGAAGCCTGACTGCACAATGGACAAAGTGATGAAGAAAAAATTCCAATTTTACTCATGTATTTCGACAAATAGTCATGCCCTGTGAGTAATCGGAAGGATGCAACTGCACTTCCTTTGGATACTCAGGAATTATATTTTGCTGTGTCACGTACTCGGTCTCCATTCCCATATAAGGTCCCTAAACCTTGGATTATGTTCGGAAAGCCTTGCTGGATGGTAGGAAATAGCTTACAATTATATTTGCCTTAACAGTAACAATTTATTAAACAAAGTAAAACAGATATCACTTAACTCATAAAACGAATGAATGACAAACCAATGATAAAAATATGGCAAAGTTCTGAACAATACATTCCTCACTGTAACATTTCCTCAAAACAGAATACAAATTACCATAGAAAAACGTACTCTACCAACTCTAGCATTCAGGATCAAGGGTAGTAGCAAAATTTACGTATTGCAAAAACCGACTGCTATAATATATATACCAAAGGGGAAAATACAGCCCACTCCCTACCGCCACCTTATAATCGAGTTTATCCACCAAAGCGTTCTCGTTAGCTTACGAGTGATCAGGCCACACTCAAATTTCTTGCAAGTGTACAAATAATCAACCTTATCCTTACTCGGGAACACTGAAACTTGTTGACTACCTAAAACAAACAGAGTACTGCACTTTACAAACCGTAACCATCCACCATAACTAGTACACTTAACAGCAAAAAGAATGGGCCGCTGACAATTCCTGAGTTCCAGATACATAACTTTGCGCATGCTTGTCTCTTCAAAGCCGTAGTTCACCAGGTAACACATAATTAAACCATTTAAATTTACTATATTTTGATTAAGAGTAAAATATGTTATAAAATCGAATGGAGGGTAGGTTCTAGATACAGCATGGCTTCTGAAGAGTAAAATAATAATAATAATAATAATAATAATAATAATAATAATAATAATAATAATAAAATTCACAAACAGAAAATCAACCGAAGTGAATACAAACAGGAAAGCCACGTATTATGCCGAAACAATATTAAGTCACAGTATCGTTGGTCTATTGAACGAGTTATTAGTAGTAGCTCAAGGTTCGAATCTCCCACAATCTTCTTTTTTTAATTACAAATTTGGCATCTTATATGTCTCGCAAAGCTATGTTTATGTCCTGACATCTCTTAGAAGAGTGGTCTTCAACACTCGCTGAAATGGGTGCATAAAGGGACTCTGCTCCGTTGTGCTCAAGGGATAAACAGGCAGCATAGCCGCCAGCAGCCACGATTGCACGCTAGGTGTGTGTCTTGTCCGCGGGTAAGGACGCTAGCATGAGCATGCACTATTTTGATGACCGCTGTCTTAGAATATGCTCAAAATCTGATAAATAATAAACATCTCTCTCTTTCTCTTCAAGCCATATACTTGTATGTTAATAAAACGCTCTGTCTCGACATTACGCTTGAAGATGAGAGACAGATAACAACTCCGTCAACAAGTTATTACCCTGGTTCGTGTAAGTTATCCTGCGTCGATGGCGGCCAGAGAGATTGGAGTCCCATTGTGAACTGCTAAGCTTTGGGCTAAATTTTTTATCGAGAATGGTGAAGTTGTGAATCGTCCTATTCCTGGTCAACCGCGCATCTTCACAAAGGAAGAGGACGCCATGTTATTGAGAGAAGTTGAGAACCACCCCTTTAGAACAGCTTTCCAACTCAAGATGGGGTCCAACTTCCCAGGTTCTCCACACACAGTGAGGAGACGTTTTAGAGAGCGTGGCATACGGTGTCGTCGAGCTGTGAGGAAAGAAAATTTGATGTTGGAGCATGCCGTGGACCGTCTAGCGTATGCTACTCTCCGACAGGACTTTGATTAGAGAAATGCCATTTTCTCCGATGAGGTAATTGTCTAAAGTAGCAACGATGGTCCTGTCCTAGTTTATCGTATAGATGGCTACCGATACGATGAACGCTTCGTGAGACGACTTAACAGGTCGGGTCGAGTGTTGGGGTGGATATCTACGATGGGGCAGGATTTCTGAAACGCATACACGGTCGGTTTACAGCAGAAGTCTACCAACACATTTTGGCAAATGTAATGATCCCTTCCGTCCTACAATTATATCCAGAAGGAACACTTTTTTTTCCAGCGGGATAATCACCCGGTACACACCGCCAACCAGATTCAATTATGGTTTATGAGAAGGCCTGGTCGACTGGCCCCAAAATCATCAGATATGAACCCGATTGAAAATTTTGTGGGCTACAGTCAAACGGATCCTACGCTCTAATTGGGCAGGACAACTACCGGTTTGGACAGCTGACGAATTGTGCGACAGGGTTCTAGATGCGTGGGAGAAGGTGGCCATGAATTTCGACCTGTTCCATAATCTTGTGGACTTCATGCCGCACAGAATGAGGGCAGTTGTTGACGCATGTAGTTTGTGGACGAGATACTAGTCCCCACTGCAGGCCTTTTTTGTATAGATTTTTTATTTAATTATTTATTTATGTTTCATATGCGTCCGGTTTTTGAGGATGTGAAACAAGTATTTTTGTTCACAGGCCAAGTCTCGCCTATTTATAGCCCACAGGTAATGAGTAATAATATTTTTACAATGCAGGCATTACGAAGTTTATGAACAATTGCCATTTCACATTTAAACTAATAAATTAATTAAAAACTGAAAAAAAAATAATAATTTTACCGTACGGGGAGGTGAACTCATAACTTCTAGTACGGATGTCAGACATCTACTACTGGGCCACACACAGCTCGTAAGATTGACTACACTGTAGACGAATGACTTTCAATGAAGAGATGACATAGTAATACCTTGAAGTGCAGTGCATTAACACGAGTGAACCGCGCGATAGAACTTAGCATTTCTGTCGACCAAGAGTCGGCCCATTCTCTTTGCCGTTAAGTGTACATCCAAATGCATGGACATGTAGAACTAGCAAATACACAAAATGGCGAAGTCACATCACAATACATTTAAATCAGCGACAGAGAGTGCTCCCCATATACGGACGAAAAGTAGAAATCAGCCCGACGAGCGTCGAACCTTGGTCGACTGTTACTATTATAACTCATGACGAATGGTGACTTCCACCAGGCTACACGGTCGAGGCTCGCCCGCCTCCCGGACCTGGTAGGCAAGCCAACTCCACTCACGATCGCCTAGCGATCTCCACTCTCGGCCGACAGCCGATGTTACCTCTAGACTAGTACAAATCGACTCTAAGGCAGGCCAGAAACATAGACCAAGGCCGACTTGATGCTCGCTTCGCTTCTCCTTTACCGGACTTGCCAAGTCATCTTGATCCCTCTGTTAAAGCTGTAATTGAGAATATATTAAATTCCCGCCAGATGGCACTAACTGCCAAGGATCGCTGAGGAATGTGTGATGTGATTCAAAATGACGTATTGTTTTGTATCATTGTGTACTTCGAATGGAAATAAAGTGGAGGAAGAATATCATTCCATGAATTTCCGAGTGACAGGGAAAGATGATTATGTCTCGTGACCAGAATATTGTACGAAATGGAAATATAAAAACTGGAGATTTATCCTTCGAAAAGATGGAAAAACTCAAATATCTTGGAGCAACAGTAACAAATATAAATGACACTCGGGAGAAAAGTAAACGCAGAGTAAATACGGTAAATGCCTCTTTATCATTCGGTTGAGAAGCTTTTGTCATCTAGTCTGCTGTCAAAGCATCTGAAAGTTAGAATTTATAAAACAGTTATATTACCGGTTGTTCTGTATGTGAAACTTGGACTCTCACTTTGAGAGAGGAACATAGGTTAAGGGTATTCGAGAATAAGATTCTTAGGGAAATATTTGGGGCTAAAAGGGATGAAGTTACAGGAGAATGGAGAAAGTTACACAAAGCAGAACTGCATGCATTGTATTCTTCACCTGACATAATTAGGATAATTAAATCCAAACTATGGAAATGGGCAGCGCATGTAGCACGTAGGGCGAATTTAGAAGTGCATATAGAGTGTTAGTTGGGACACAGGAGGGAAAATACCTTTGGGTAGTCCGAGACATAGATGGGAGGATAATATAAAAATGGATTTGAGGGATGTGGGATATGATGTAGAGACTGGATTAATCTTGCTGAGGCTATTGACCAATGGCGGGCTTATGTGAGGGTGGCAATGAATCTCAGGGTTCCTTAAAAGCAAGTAAGTAAGTAAGTAAGGAAAAGATTCGAAAAATGGGAAGGTGATTTCATGCCAAGACTTCCAAAAGCAAATTCCCAACTTCAGTCGTTTGTAGTTTACATTTCAGGGAAGAAGGTCATTCTAATAATGGGAAATTTAGACTATTAGGGTGCTATTCATAGACATTTCGTAGCACGCGCTACGAGCGTACTAAGCTAGCCCAGGCTATCCACTGGTTACTAGTACAGAATTCAAATTATATCCTATCGTTAACACTGGTTTATGAATACGAAAAACGCTGATCATCCACCGGAAGCTCGCGCTGAAAATGTCTATGAATACGGCCCTTAAAAGCAAACGCTGTGCCAACAATATTCCCTCATCATTCTAGGCATAAAGTGACAGATATCAAATGGCCATGACTTACAATTACTAAAACTGATATCCCTCAACCCAAGAAACGCAAATCTTTTACTAATATTGGTTTTTCACTATTTGAACAAGATGTTCCGAGTGGCTCAGCATCAGTTAATGACATTTCCTTCTTGCCAGTTGAAAATTACCATAAAGCGACGCAAACAGACTTTGTCAACTTTGACGATTTAAAATGAAATAAGTATTAACAGATTGCATGTGGAAATTACACAACTTAATCAGGTGTTACAAGAGAAGCAAGATGAGATAACAAAAACAACCGAAAAACTCCAACTAACTGAAGGAGATCCGTTACATAAAGAATTGGAAAACGTGAAGAAAGGGGTCGATAAACGCAGTATGCATGCAGAATTGATTCTAGATCAACTGCTTAATCATCGAAAGAGAATACCAAACATGAATATATTAGAAAATTTGTGTTCAGAAATTGAGCCGTTACTGTGTAGATGCCCTCTCTTGCAATGCCAATTTGTGATGAATACGGCCAAAAACGACTTGCTGATATCATTATTGTGAAATGTGTTATGCCACTTCTAGATAATATTGCAGCAGCTTTAACTGAAAAGCTTGTTCCTTCGAAGAATGCAGCTTATAATCTAATGAGTCGCAAAATCTTGAAACTATGATTCTTGAATCTGCAATATCAAGTGGAATATATCAGTGCAGTGAGTGAAATTATAAAACTCAGTACAAGTTATTGTGAATAATTACCCAAGTGATTACTTTGAAACATCGCAGTTTAGCCTAGATGTGCTACCCAGCGAATGAACTACGCAATTACGCCTCTGTCATCATGTTACTTAATACTGAACAGGTTACTATGTGTTATTTTCCCTGCTTTTAAAGCAGGGTGACTTGTTGCCTCTTTAGAAATGCAGGCCGACTGAGCCACGACGGTGACTTGTTGCCTCTTTAGAAATGCAGGCCGACTGAGCCACGACGGTGACTTGTTGCCTCTTTAGAAATGCAGGCCGACTGAGCCACGACGGTGACTTGTTGCCTCTTTAGAAATGCAAGCAACAAGTCACCGTCGTAGCTCAGTCGGCAGAGGCATACATACATACTTACATACATACATACATACATACATACATACATACATACACGCACATACGCACACATAGACACATACATTATGTTAATTGAAACTTAAATCTCACATTATTCCGTTTATGTGTACTGTTCACAGACGTGCGGTACACATTACAATGAAACCGTTGAAGGGTTGAAGAACGCGTAGTTTGGCGAGGACACTACTGCATCGTCCCCTCTGATTCACAAGCCACTGAACTTCAGAGAAATGCACGCAGCGACCGCATATGTGACCAACCAACCAGAGTGAAAACACTGGGGCAAGAAGAAATACTGTATAATGCAGCTATATACAGTACATCCCTTCATAAGCGATGGACCTCACCAAATGGGCCTTCGATATGCAGATACCACTCCTTACTCTTCCGATGATTCGAGTTCCATTAATGGAAGTAAACAAATTGCTCGCAGCTTTGAATCATGTGATAACTTATTCCAGCGGACCCGGTTTCGAATCCAGACGGAGAAGTAGAGATTTGTTACCCCACCCAGAAGGATCGAATGTGGTACACCACTACTGTAGAGTAGCGAGTAAAATTTTCCTTTTCCGCCCCGTAAAATCGGATTTAAACTCTGTGATTTCAAGTGGAATTTACGATGGGCAATTATTAGGCCTACGTTTCCCCTGCCATCGTCCTACTGTATCATCATCACTATCATCAACACATGAATGTGATGCAAATTTCATAAAGCAGAACTGAAAATGTTAAATGCAGCAAAGTGATTGCAATGCCAGGGGTCATGCCCATAGTAGGCGATTTGTTTTTGTTAATTAATAAAATGAACGTATCAACCGTTGGATCGGAAAAAAATCGATTTAATATGGTTCTACCCCATACTAACAAAAATACCAGAGAGTTACGCTACTTATGAAGGTCTCGTGTTGGATCGGAATCCTCAGAAGTGGACGAAAAGGCTCAATGCCGAAGACTATACAAGAAAAATATTTTTCTGAAAACAAAGAAATTAAGAGCGTTTCAATATAGTTTTATAATTAGTTTACAAATGGTATTAAACGACACATGCGTATGGAAAGGAAGACCTTGTAACGTCATATTACATAAATATCTGTTCATATTTTCAGAAAATGTATGCGCGTCAACATACTTCAATTTTATACACATTAACCCATTCCACCAAACTTCGTACACAATACACCTCGACTCCACAAGCCAGATTGTTTTAATCTGGAATCTTTCCATAAGAAAAGCTATGGAATTTCGCAGAGATACCGGTATCTATATAGCTGTTAGAGAGAGTTTGAGTCGGAAATTTCTATAAAGGTGAACTGACAACTTTATCGACAACATAGCAGACTAGGTGCACGACATATGAGACGTCTAGTAATAATGTTAAACTTGCGGTGGCTGAGTGGTCAGACCTACAGCCTGTCACGCAAGCGGCCCGGTATCGAGTCCCGGTCATGTCTGGGATTTTTCATTGAAAAATCCATAGTGACATTTGTGACAGACAAGGTCGCAGTTTAGTCATCTACATCATCCTGTCAACATTTCTCCATTTCGCTATCTTTGCATAACATTCTCCGATCGCAGGCTGGCGACGCACGGAGGGGGTTGCCTGTTCGAAACCTGGGCACGCAGCGAACCTTAGTGTAGTCAGCGGCTGTGGGTTTGGGAATGTACCTAGCTTAAGGGTTAGCGCAGTAGATCGTAATGGGTCGCAGTGCTGGGCCATAATGGCCCTTCCTGTAAGTTCGATTTCATTTCAGTCATTTGTTAGTAAAACATTATAAGTAATTTATCGGATAAATTTATTTTCATAATTCAGGACTGGACATAAAAAAACTGTAAGTACCAATATCTTCGAAAATTGGTTTTGTAAAAATAGTCCATTTTCCTGGCTCTATCCAGTGAGAGAAGAGATGACTTTCATTGTAATGTTATTTAGAACCTACCTTCTCCCACATGTCCGCAATATATGATATTACTTTAGGACAGACTCGGCTAATTTCATGATACTAAGGTTTTGATGCAAAAGCAAGGTTTAAATAAAAAAATAGTGTTTTAAATGTATGTAAATTATTAGGCTTGCCGAATTTCTCAAATACATTATTGTGAAAATACAACTTCACGAATGTGTACCATACAATGTTTTCTGTTCGATAGCCTCAAATTATTACTTCACCCACACTTTGCTTACTTCACACACTGGTGTTATTATTTCACGCGAACTATACTTACTTCACGCACTGATGTTGAAAAAGCTCACTTCACACATTGCTCTTCACGCACTATCGTAGAAAAATGTATACAATAATTACAATCGAGCAGTACAATTAAACAAAAAAATTAGCACTGTAGAATGATTGGCATAATTTCGTGATAATACAGGGGCATTTTCGTAATAGCCCTTATACTCAAAATATTTCATCATATTCAGTGAAATTTTTAATTCCTCAGTGAAATTCAAACCTACAACCCAAACAATTGAAGTTCTTTCTGTATTTTGAAATGTACTAACTTGTACAGATCCAGAAACAATTAGACTTATCATTCGACTTGTCTTTAATTGCAGATCTTCGTGTGGCTCCTGAAAATGAATCTGTTTTGTTGTCTACCGGAAATGTCATTCTCCCCTAGTGCTATTTTGGTCCCTTCTGGTCCTCGTAAAATTTACCAAGAAGAAGAAGAAGATGTTTATCTGCAGCAGTTTTTCTTTGTTTTAGATAAAAACAATTGCCTCTTTCATATCACTAATCTGTATTTCTATCCACATTTTACCCTACGATTATCTTCTGTCTGCAACCAGGAGGACAAGCACAATATATTATCAGAGATGCTCTGAATACACACATAAATATCTTACATTTCACGCATTTGATATTTTTCCAGCAGAGAATGTTTCTATACCATAAAAAAATTAAAGAAAGAAATGGCCTCGTGGAATGAAAAAAAAAACACTAAGAAAATAACTTCCCAAGATAAGGCTGTGTTACATAATGAGGCATTGATAAGTTCATGTTTTTTTACCAAGAAGTGTACAATGTCAGTACTTAGGCCCATCATTGAAAACAATTTGGAACACAAAACATAGAAAAAAACTATTTTTTTAACAAAGGAAATCGGATGGCGTATTTACTCAGAAATTCAAAACTACAGATCTCACAATTCTTCAAGTAGTTTCCAAAAAAATGCGCTCATGTCACTGAAAGAGCTCAGTGAACAAAATCTATTTTGTAATACATCTTCTGCCATTTATAGTACACAGTCATAATTAGGCTACATTTCTCACTGGTATAATTTCGTAATATATGTAAATAAAAATATCACGAAATTAGCCGTGTTACGAAATTTGCCAAGTTTGTCCTACTAGTTATACAACAAAGCCATGTTTTCTAAGGTTTTTCCCTTTGGCACTTAGAGCCGTTTTATGTCCAGTCTTCAGTTATTGTTTATTAATTTGAAACCTGACATTGATTGCGTTGAATTTAATATACTTAGAAAATTAATTTTGTAACATCAGTTATTTGAAGTGGAGAGTGTGAAATGGATAGGCAAAATTAGAAATGAAGTTGTGCTAGAAAGAGTGAGTGAACAAGGAATAATGCTGAAAATGATCAGGAAGAGGAAAACAAATTGGCTGCGTCAGTGTCTGAGAAGAAACTGCTTACTGGAAGGAATTGTTAACGAGAGAAAAATATGGAGCAGACTAAGATATAAGATGATAGACAACATTAAGATGTATGGATCGTATGCGGAAAGTAAGAGGAAGGCGGAACAAGGGGAAGATTGGAGAATGTTAGGTTTGTAGTGAATAACCTGCCATTGGGCAGAAAACTATGAAGTTGTTTCAAACAACATAATAAACTGTATACAGCCGCTTCTGTGGTTCAAGCGCTAGTGAGCTAGTCTTCCATACACTCGGCCCTTGTTCAATCTCTAGCCGGGTCGTGATGGAATTGTAGTGGACAAAGCAGTGCTGTGTGTTTTTAAGGTTACTTCGGTTTCCCTCTATCATTTCACCAACACTCTCCAACTTCCCCACATTTCATTCATTATCTGCAGTAGTTAAAAATAGGCTGGGATGAATCTTGGGGTGATACGGGTTTCCGATGCTGATATAGGGAGGATCACGAGCGCCGGGCCCTGGAGTTTATCTGGTACTACTCTGAGGATGTGACCTGACACTGTCAATGCTGAGACAGGATTGCCAATCTGTGTACATCGGATTCACGAATGCTATTGACGCGCCCCTTGTCACGTATATAGGGCGCATATTGGGCCAAAGCGTGCCCAAGTGTACGCAGCCCTCGTAATCAAGCTAAGCCACTTTGCTGTATATTTCGCTCAACATTTTCTTAGAATTTAGGCTGTTGTTCGAAAGGTCTTTCGCAGCTTCGTCTTTTATGTCACCCATACTAGTTCAATATTACTTAAACTTTTGTCTTATTAAAGTATAAAATGTATTTGATTTAATATTACAGCTTTCTTCTTCTTGTTGTGTGATCTTCATTTATACATTTTACATCTTGTATGTATACCTTTATCTATCTATTTTTTTTTATTTTTGTTTGTATTTTTAATTTGCCTTCATATGTATATTAAATATTCCTTTTATTCTTCATTTTATGGCATAAATAAGTGTACTCTTGTGCTCTCTATTGTAATCGGTGAAATCAATAGTATTATTTTTTCTAAGCTAATTCTTTTTATCTTTTCTCAGTGTCACAGAAGTTGATTTTTGCATATTTGGGCACAGAGGTAACTTGAATTGTTCATCAGTACAACGGAATTCTCCGGTAAATTAGCCAGATGCTGTTCGATCCACTTTGTAAAGTTTTCTAGGTTCAAATCGTCGTGGTAGCCACTAGTTTTCTGATTAGATCTATAAATCAATATGGCGCCTTTCACAAATTTTGCCTCAACCACCTCATGGACAATAATATTATAACCTACATCCTTTCGCAATCGGTAATGTAATGCCTGTCATACGAAGAGTGTTAACACGTACCTACAGTGTGTGCTGCATATGCAGGTGTCTTCAGTGTCCTGTACCCGAAGATTGCTCTTAGGTAGTTTACACCGTGTTGAGATTATTTTGATTATAGTAAAGCAGCGCATGTTATCGAGGAGCCTCGCGTGACTTTACCTTGATTAAAAGAGATGTATAACACATATATAAACACTCGTGAAAATTAATGCGTGAGGGTAAACATTCACTTGTGTCGTAATTACCAAGATTATACACTAGTTACATAAATTGCTATTATGTACTTCTTTTATTATTTAATATTGTTACATTTTGTTAGGTATACTTTGTCATTTTAGGCAGGCCACTCTGGTGCTAAGATTTGTAAATTATTATTATTATTATTATTATTATTATTATTATTATTATTATTTTACTGCTACTGCTGCTGCTGCCACCACTACCACTACCACTACTACTATTGGAAACAATGATATAATTTTACACAATACCAATGTGTACTACCCAACTTGTAATGTACCAGTAGCTATATACAAGACTAAAAATCAGATTATGTAAACCTATTAATTTCTTAGACTGACCTTTGAAACACAACCCTTGGCAGCATAGTGGTTGTTCGGAAGAACCACCATTTTCTTTCTTTCGAAATGTTACGGCACAGATATCCCACGAAGGAACCACCTCTTGAGTATACGTAGAGGTGCCATCTATGTTTTGAAATTGTGTGAAGAGTTAAAATGTTGAAAAAAAATTATCGAAGTTTTGTTATGATCCATGAAATGAAAAACATAAAAAATTAAATTGTGCTGAAAAGGGTTAAACACGTTGAACAGTACGAAAAGATTAATTTTTTGCTCCTACAGAATATATCAGTTACGGTAACAATTGTTATTAAAGGAGAAAATTTCGCTCCGGGGCCGGGGATCGAACAAGGGTCCTTTGTTCTAGTCACCAAGCGCTCTACCCACTGAGCTACGCCGAAGTTCAACCCAAACATTAGAGAAGAGGGATTCGATTCGGTGCTGTAGATTGAACTTCGGCGTAGTTCAGTGGTTTGAGCGCCAAGGACTCGGGTACGATCCCCGACATCGGAGCGAATTTTTCTCCTCTAGTAACAATTGTTGCATTGAACAGTAGTTTTCAAGGCCAAGATATTAACACAATAACAGGAAGAGATCAATCGACGGATTTATAAGAAAATTTGACTTCTGATCGACATCATCACTTGACAAAAAGAAATGCGATTCATTTCAGTATATTAAAGAGCACATGGAAAATTTAACGTGAAATGTGGTGCGAAAGATAATGAGTTTATTTTTGCTGACATGCAATCAAGTTATAAACAACAGCTTTTAGAGTATTTTTTGAAAAATCTCAAAACAATTAACGACAGCCACAGATGGATATTGACTTCGTTTTTAGAAAAATTAGAAAAAGAAAAAAATGTATTATAATTATGAAGAAAAGACTCATTGAAATATGTATAATGCTGAAGGAATGTTGAAACTATACTTTTTTCTTTCAGAGCGTAGATCAATTTTGGATCAAAAGAATGAAAGGATATCTTGAGCTTGCAAAATAAGTTATTAAATTTTTACGGGATTCGCAAGCTCGTATTTATGCAAAATAAGTTTCTAGTCCATGGTTGCTATAAAAACAAGAACGAGGAAACTTCTTGAAACTTAAAATCATATCAGTGTGTCTGTATTGAATGTACGGTTCATATTTGAGAAACTACGTCTAAAAAACAGGCTGATTTATGCCATTAATTATTTTTTACTTTATAGCTACTGAAATATTTTTTAAAGTTTTATGTTCACATTGTTTATGTTAATGTTTCTCGGGAGAACATAAATATATGGTCATAAGGTGTATTTTGTTTTATTTTGTAAATCATCTCGCGACCCCCCTCAGTCCTTTACACACTTTGGGAAGCACTGCTCTAATTCCTGTATAAACGTTACATGCTACCATAGGAATTTCCTCAAATCGTTCGTGATTTTTTCGTTGTAATTCTTTCGCGTTAACTTAACAGTAGCTGTCAACCATATAATTAGGACTCCTTCCTGATAGACGTTTATACGAGTAGTATTGCTTTGTAATCCTCATGAAGACAGAACAGCCTTTGTTTTAAAACCTAGGAAGAAGAATATGGTATTATTGGCTTTAGCATTACACTTATGAAATACGACTTCATCAGAATCCACAACCACGGCTGGAGGAGACCTTTGCTTCTGTTCTATGTCTGTACTCGGCATTCTTGTCCGGTTATTTCAAATGAGTTCAATAATTCAATCTCGCTGTAACAGGTTATAAAGAATGCATACGCTACAGCGTCTGGTGATTTATCGCACAAGAAAATCTATACGTTTATCGCCGGGCCACGTCAAAATAACTACTAAATAAATAAGAATACAATGTGGTATTGTCGATGTGTGCATGCATCATTTCAAGACCATTCATTCCATTTCTATTCATTTCAAATGGGACTTTCAAAATCTAATGTACAGTTTCTACCGAAAGTTTAAGGACACCCCATCAAACGTGATGTTTCACTCTTGTCCTTCTTATACACACGTGAAACCCTCTGATTCTTATAAAGGGATCAAATGCCTGTGAAAATCCTTATGTGAAACCCTCTGATGCTTATAAAGGGATCAAATGCCTGTGAAAATACTTATGTAAACCCTCCGATGCTTATAAAGGGATCAAATGCCTGTGAAAATCCTTATGTGAAACCCTCTGATGTTTATAAAGGGATCCAATGCCTGTGAAAATCCTTATGTGAAACCCTCTGATGTTTATAAAGGGGTCAAATGCCTGTGAAAAATGAAGTTATTTTTACTACAAACCCAATCACTCTATGTTCCAAACAATGAATTTTCTGTTATGAAAACGTACTGAAAAATTAAATTTTGTATAGGAAAAAAATTCATTACTCCAGAATAGGTTTACTTAGATCAGTTAATTTTGGAATAGTGATAGACATATATGAAAGGTTTCTTGTGCAATTACTGTATTACCGTTTTGTTTAAAAAATTTGTGACAGCTCGTGCATAGATTATAATCCACATATTTTTCCTTTTTCCTTTAGAAAAAATGTTAAATATCTAAATTCGCTTGTGTTTGAATTTCGCAGCAAATTGACCCGGGATCGCCACTGCCACTTACATCATAACATTTGGAGTTGGTAATACTGGTCAATCCGCTTATTTCCTCCATTTTTTGTAATCAGCTGTGGAGTTTGCTACAAGTGTGGGAAGGTTAGATTTCTTCCTTGAAAAATTGAAAACGAGTCGAAATTCAGAGAGTGTGGACGTGAAATGGCAGATTATTTGAATGTGGAAGAATGACTAGAGATAATATCTATCTCTATTCCAACTTCATGATTTTTCAGTAAGTTTTCATAACAAAAATATTGTTATGTAATCCACAGATTGAAACCTAAAGAGATTGGGCGTACAGCAAAAAAAAAAAAACTTCGTTTTTCACAGGCATTTGGTCCCTGTATAAACATCAAAGGGGTTTACATAAATATAAGGATAGGAGTGAAACATCTCTTTTGAATGGGTGTCCTTAAACTTTTGGTATAAGTTGTACTACATGCTCTTTTTCTTGAAGCTTCAATTTGTACAACATGATGGAGAACCATGACATTTTAAGGGGCATCAGAGTTCTTATCATGGTGTCTTTCGGAATAAAAGCTATAGACACACGGAAAGTAAAGAAACCTCGTTTCTGAAAGCGAGGACTCGAGATAAAATTCAACGGGATGGTTTAATGGGTTACTCAACGACTCTGTATCAACTGCGAGGTCATGTATTCTCTGTGGAGTTGATAATAGCGAGATTAGATCCAGGATTCACTTTGGAGTACCTGACACTTATCTTACAGTTGAAGATAACGCTCTATAAACCCAACCAGATAATCAGCCCAAGCAGGATCTGAAGAGATATTTGACAATGGTAGTGGGGAAATGTATTTGTGGTTTCTTGTCGGGTACCTTGCCCTATTTAACAAAACAATCTGGCTACTGGAAGTAATATTGTGATCGAACTTGAAAGTCTGAAACACAATCTTCAAGAAAAGCGCAACTGTCAATTTGTATCACAATAAGCAAGAGAAACTTGAATATGCAAATATTAGGCTAATTCTGTTTTTATAATGAAAGAATTTACAAAACTTTGTTACCGATATCTAGCCTATATTAGCTGTGGAAAAATAGTTTTAACGGAGTATAATCATTTAAAAACAATGAAGCGGTTGAAAACCAGCATTAATCATGGATGTACTGCTTGATGAAATGGTGCTTGCCAAAACACTTGGTATTCAAACTATGACAATTAGGAAAGCAAGAAACTGGATTCTGAAGGTAATTTCAAGGATCGAAATATTTCTGAACTTAACCTCAGTCGAGTTTTCGAGTACATGACGTTCTATCTACCTGGCTCTTCTTCTCATGTTGAAACGGTTAAACGCATCTGCACCAAATATGTTGCTTTAATTCAGAAATCCGGTTATCAAAAGGGAATAGAACATCTGTAAATCATTATTGTCTCGTGGATCATTTCTAAATGTGGTATGGATTACTACTATACTGAATTCATCTGTTGATAGATGGAAAAATGAGATTCAACTTCGATTCAACTGTCAAAAATGTATGCCTATCTTAATTTTTTACTTTCTCTGATTGGTTTATATAAACAAGCCAATATTGGAGCATTTCAAGGAGAAGAGATTTTGACTCCTGTATTTATTGTTATAGCAAAGTTGATTGCCATTTTGGAATGTGTCATAATCAGGGAACGGATTTATATGGACTAAAAATATATGAAATATGTAAATATATATGTAGTTATTTTTACCAAAATATGGAATTAAATATGGATTTTTACCAAAATATGGAATTAAATATGGACTTAAAATTATAAAAAAATGACTATGTACGTTAAATATTGGTACATTTTAATCAAACTAAACAAAAAATATAATGGACGTACCTTATCTTCCAATGTAGTTTCAACAAAACACAATTTTTATTGTCTGTTACCATAACAATAGGTTACAAACATTTCTTTCAAGTGCTGAAAAGTGAATCTTCTTCTATTGTCTCTGAGGATAGATTTATACTGACTAAAAGAGCGTTCGACGTCACAAGAAGTAACTGGTACATAATTCAATTTCACAATGT
This sequence comes from Periplaneta americana, assembly GCF_040183065.1. Classification (NCBI taxonomy): domain Eukaryota; kingdom Metazoa; phylum Arthropoda; class Insecta; order Blattodea; family Blattidae; genus Periplaneta; species Periplaneta americana. The sequence goes on along the minus strand of NC_091128.1, from coordinate 12,896,884 downwards.
CTGCTGGGGATAAGTCCAAGTTAATCTTCACTGTTGATTCACCACTCATCACAGCAACAACCTTTTGTAGTTCTTCATATCCAGGGTTTTTTGAAAGTACAGTGTCCGCCTTAGCTCTTACTGCATCTGCAACTTTACCTCTACCACGATTCAGTTGTTCCACAGTACTATTTATAATTTCAAAACTTTCAGATAGTGAAAGGTGCCTATTTTGGAGACTTTTGAGCGTTTTTATGATGCATGAAAATGTATGCTGAATGTGAGCTAAGTCATTCTTCACACTTATGTCACAGGTAACTGTTTTCGCAGTATCAATTGAGACTGCATCTTCAGAGTCCAATGCAAGGAGAACATTGTTAATAGAGTCTATATGTTGGGCATAATATTCAACTGCTTCTAGCCATGTACCCCATCTAGTTAAAATTGGCTTTGGTGGCAATGGAATTTCAGGGTACATTTCTTTCAACACGTTAACTCTACTGGGAGCTTTGAGAAATACTTTTTTCACTGATGAAATCAACAAATCTACTTTAGGGAAATTGTCTCTGACCACTTCTGCCACACGATGAAATGCATGCGCCACACAAGTAAAATGAGTCAATTTAGGATATACAACAGATAATGCTTGTCCAGCTTTGACCATATAAGGGGCAGCATCGCTAATAAAGAATAACACATTATCGTACATAATACCCTTTGGCCACAGGATACCCATAGCTTCGTTGAACAGTTTAACTATAGTTTTGTTATTGCACTTTTCTAGAACATCACAATGTAAAAGAATTCGTTCAGAATATTGTTCACTTAACAAACCGATAACTACATTACCAACAAGTCTACCTTCTTTGTCGGGAGTCTCATCAATGGAAACCCAAATTGAACTATCTTTAATTTCATCTCTTATCTTCTGTATTGTCTCATCGTAGATGGATGGAGCATACGTCTTCCTAAGTGTTGACTCATCCGGGATTGTATGTTGAGTATATTTTTCAAGGAATTCCCTGAAGACCTTATTCTTTAGTTTGTAGAGAGGAATATCAGCAGAGATGAGAGAACGGCACAGGTCGATGTTAAACTCAGATCTTACATTCGATGTTGTTGGTTGTGTTAAAAACAATTGTCTCTGCTTGGAATTTAGTTGTTTGTTGGCCTGATGTTTACTAGTTGTAATGTGTTGTTGCACCAGGAACTTTTGTGTAGATGATACTGCACACTGACACAAATTACAAAATAATATTTTATTGTCAGTTGATAAACCATCTTCTTTAAATTCTGAAATGTAACTTGTTAGTTTTGATTTTAAATTGACTGAATGACGTACTTTTGGCATATTTACCGTCTTTATAGTATGATTTACAAAACTGAACCTATGTGTACTCTGACTGGCATTTAACTGTTGAGCTGCACAACTGAAGTCTGTTAAAAATTTTAAATTAAATTAATACAGTTTTGTAACTTACTTTCCCATTGTTGATAGGACTGCTAATTTTCAAATAACTCTGATGTTAAAGGGATTACTGAACATGTGTTTAAATCTCTATTGTTGAAATGTATTTTTAAAAGTTAATGGAATTTTGTTTTGTTTTATTGTTAAACCTAATATAATATGGACTGTTTTATATGAAATATGGAAAATATATGGAAATTAACGAAAATATGTACTAAACTCTAAAATATGGAAAAATATGGAAAATAAAAGTAGGATTTTTCAACCCTACACATTGTGAAACATAAAGATAATGCAAAATATAAATTATATTAGCTTTATAAGTAAATATGTATTTACATATAAATCCTTTCCCTGTTAATTAAGTAGTAAAATATCGCTGCAATCGAATAAATATTGGGAATAAATTTGAGTAAGGAACAAAAAACTTTCCGTCCCAGGCAAGATTCGAACCACGAAATTCTTCGTTACCAGTCTATCGCGTTGTCACTGTGCTACGGAATCACTTTAGAACCAACGTTCCTTGAGAGTCTGTCATACAACAAGTGATTTAAAAGGAGTCGCTTTAATTTAGAACTAATTTCACGTAACTTGAATTACTTGTGGAAACAAACGTTTCCGTTACAAATCTTAATTTAATTTAAGTATCAGTGGATTGAGAAACTCGCTACTAAATCACGTTATATGTTGCACCTTATCACAAATTTGTAGTCGATACAGAATGCTATGAACAGATTGTCCTCAAAATGGCCGCTGCTAGAGAAACACTTATCAGACTGACAGCTCTGCTAGATGACGGATATTCCATATCTCAGGCTGCAGATAGGCTAGAAATGGCAAAAACTACTGCGAAGAGGTGGGCTCGTCGATACTTCAAAACTGGTGGGGAGGGGGGGGGTTGAAATATGCCATGAATCTGGGTGTCCGAGAGTTTCAACGGGAAGAGAGGTCAGGGCATTGCTCCGAATTCGTGAGCGATATCCTTTTATGTCTGCAAGTCAATTACGAACTGCCTCTCGATTGAGGACTTAAGACGGTATGCAATCGCCATAATGCTGCGGGGATTAGGAACTATAGGGCTGCTCGTAAACAAATGTTACAGAGGAGCAAGCCATAGACCGCCTGGCATATGCTAACTGTCTAGATGGGGTCGCTTGGGGAAGAGTCATCTTCACCGACGAATCCCAGATCTCGACTAGTTATGCAGGACCTGTTCGTGTCTATCTCGAGGGTGGCCGACGTCACAGTCGTGCTTATGTGGCTCCAAACCCAAAGCAGGGGCGCATTAGCGTCAAGTTCTGGAGGTGGATGTCTGTAGACGGAGCAGGAATGCTACAGCGGATAGACGGGACTCCGCGCACGGACCAGTTTATTCATATTTTGCAGCACGTGTTTTACCCTTCCGCCCGTGAACGTTATCCAGATGGAACATTATTGTTCCTGCAGGATAATTACGCAGTACACAAATCGATGGGCGTTCAGATATGCTTGTCGGAGAGGCCAGAGATCGAAGAGATTGCTCTGCATCCCCTTTCACCTGATATGAACGTTGTCGAGAATGCGTGGGCCGACTAAAAGGAAGGACGCGCAAACTGATTGCAGACAGACCACCTCGGGAATAATAATTTTCTATAATTCATTTTCGTCTATTATATTTAAGCACACCCGGTATAGATTTCTGATAGTACCAGGACCACTATCACTATCTTCTGATTGTATTTTACGTCAGAACTAATTACAATGGCATCTGATTTCTTACTGTCCGTGCACTACCATAAATCACGATTGGCACAAGGAAGTACATTCTCACATGTCCGTGTTCTTTGTATGTATACTCAGTGCTGAACACTTTCCTTCTTTTCTTTCTGTTTCGCGGTAGGTACCCAAAACATTACAACCAACTTATTACATACGTAAGTAACAACAGTAATTAAGTTTAAACTATTGAAAGCATTGGAGAGACGGCCCCGAAGGAAACACTATCTCTATGAGATATTTGGAAATGAATGAATCCTTGTCCGCATCTTTTTTGAATAGCCACAAGTAGATTAAAAGTATTTATTTCAGTCACTGACATCACAACATATGTTTAAGGTGTTAAACCTTTACATTACATGTTTAAATGATGTATTTATTTTAGTTGGTTATTTAACGACGCTGTATCAACTACTAGGTTATTTAGCGTCGATGAGATTGGTGATAGCGAGATGATATTTGGCGAGATGAGGCCGAGGATTCGCCATAGACTACCTTGCATTCACATTACGGTTGGAGAAAACCTCGGAAAAAACCCAACCGGGTAATCAGCCCAAGCGGGGATCGAACCCGCGCCCGAACGCAACTTCAGACCGGCAGGCAAGCGCCTTAACCGACTGAGCCACGCCGGTGGCTTAAATGATGTATAAACGTTTTCGTTGGTGAGAGCCAACATCATCAGATACGAAGTACATTTCGGTAATATCAATAATCTCTACATAATTTCTACAAATACAATACATATTTAGTGACATGCAAACTGAACATTATTAAAATCAACATGGGTATGATACATTTTGACATTCTTATATAACCGCCCTTATTGTCAATTATTTAAAATACACGTGTAAGTTGCAAAGTATATATGTTTGCAAGTCTTCACTCATGCTGACATTACACTGTCCTCACACAACCATCACATAACCAACATCTAAAAGAGGCACGTCGGCATTAATTAATTCTGACACCTGACTTGAGCCTTATTATACAATTTATTACGATTATAGTATTGGATACTGATCCCACATCACCATATTGGAAGAACAGCATCATCGTCAAATTAAATGTATATTACTATTATATTACTATCAACATTAAACAACCCAATTTATAATATTAGCATTTATAAAACAATCATATTAATTTGAAATAACAATCAAGATAAAACATGAGACACACACCATGATACGTAAGTTTGAATGGTTAAAATATGTGCATTAATGGGTAACAGAAATATGAACACAATAAATGTATTCAAATACTGTAATTTGGAACTCTTCACATTCACAACATTTCTACCTTAGTTTTATACTTTATTATTTTTATTTTTTATTCTTTTACATCAAGTTACTTCATTATTCCATGTGTGAAGACTTGCAAACATATATTCTTTGCAACTTACACGTGTATTTTAAATAATTGACAATAAGGGCTGTTATATAAGAATGTCAAAATGTATCATAACCATGTTGATTTTGATAAGGTTCAGTTTGCATGTCACTAAATATGTATTGTATTTGTAGAAATTATGTAGAGATTATTGATATTACCGAAATGTACTTCGTATCTGATGATGTTAGCCCTGACCAACGAAAACGTTTATACATCTTTTAACATGTAATGTAAAGGTTTAACACCTTAAACGTATGTTGTGAAGTCAGTGACTGAAATAAATACTTTTAATATACAATACAGATTTCTCTGAGAAATAAAAAAATGAATTGCAAAAAAAAAAACACAAGTAGGCCTAATAGGCACTACGTGCTTTATTAACGTGTCGTAATAATGATTAGTCTATCAAAATTGAGCTGTCGCCTGGACCTGGAGACACAGGAGGACACTGTTTATAGAAATATGTATTGCGCTAATCAACTGTACAGCACTTGTATCACAGACGTTCTGCACGCAGAAATTACTTCGCATGCATAAGTGAAATATAATATTGGAGAAATATGTACGCCTAAGTTTATAAAAAATCAAATGAGTAAATTTTACCACATTTTTAAAATCCACTCTTTCTGACATTTTATTTTCCTCTTTGCCGACAGGATCGTAAATTTTACGTAGGCCTACAATCTTTAGGCTTGATCGCACGGTTGGAAACACTGGTACAGGTTAACTATACGAATTGCACAGTTCATCGTCGCAAACGTGGCTTCACTAGCGCAGGTCTGACGCCTGCATTATTACGCTACCAACTGCACAGTTTACGTAGTTCATACCAGAAGAAAAACACAATAATCGTGATCCACAAGAAAGGTCCTAGAGACGACATGAATAATTACCGACCTATTAGTTTGATGTCCACAATCTGCAAACATTTCTCAACAATAATCTTACGCAGAATAATCCTAACTCTGGAGAGAAGCCAACCAGTTGAGCAAGCAGGTTTTCGTTCTGGTTACTCTACAACGGATCATCGCAATTGATCGAAAAAGCAGAAGAATTTAACGTCAGCCTGTACCTAGCTTTCATCGGCTACTAAAAGGCATTTGACTCAATTGAACATACAGAATGTTTCCGGGCTAGTGTTACAAACTTTCAGGGATGATGGGGAAGGGCACATGTATCAATGTGAGATAAGGAACCCTGGTCCGGAAATGACCGAGTCGAAAGTGATACGCGAAAATAGTTGTGTGGAAATGAAATAATTTTATTCCTCTGTACATCTTATTTATGTGTATTTATCTGTACATCTTACACCTACTGTATTCCTCTGACGCTCTTTACTTTGCCTACTTAGAGGATCCCATTCAATGCGCTGTATTAGGGGTGGGGACAAGAAACTACACTAAAGCAATGCAGATAGCGTAATGTGTAACGGAATGGTCGGTCCTGATATGCACGTCTGTAGACAGCAGTGTATGTGTACAAGTTGCAGTGTCTATTCGATCATTCCTAGTGAAATGGACGAGTACACGAGAGTGGAATATGCAGACATGATTTTCGAATACGGTTGAGCCAATGGGAACAGTAGACAAGCTCACAGATTGTATTGGGAAAAGTACCCACGTAGGAGACATCCGGCCCATACCATCTTTCCACGACTGTTCCAAAGGTTAAGGGAAGGAAGGCACGTGGTACCTGAAATTACAATTCCATTTCCTCACAACTATTTTTGCTTATAACTTTCGATTCAGTCATTTCCCGACCAGGGTTCCTGATCTCAAATTGATACATGTGCCCTTCCCCATCATCCCTGAAAGTTTGTCACATAAGCCCGTAAATACCCTGTATATCCATCATGACAGCACTGAAACGACATGGTACAGAAACGAAATACATAAGAATCAGAGATATACGCCAACAGCTCACAAAAATTCAGACTAGACTAGGAAGGAAAAGAATTCAGACTTGAAAGAGGAGTCATACATTAAGACCCTATGTCCCCTAAAACGTTCAACAGCCTTCTCGAAGAAGTGTTCAAAAAGAGAAAACTCAAGACAGGATAATTGACGAAAAGAAACTCACAAATATACGGTTTGCAGAGGACATTGTATTTATTATATTACGAAAAGGATTTTTCCAAGGCTCACCTTTATTCCTATTAATTTTAATATGTCAATCAATTTATTCTAAAAGTACTTACGGAGAAAGAAGTCAGTGATAAATTTGGTTTTGAGGTTTCTGAAAATTTAGACAATCTAACTATGGCTGCCTTTGCTGATGATTTAGTAATAAGAGAAAAAGATATGGCAGCTGCCAGGATCTAGTATTAATGATGAAGGAGCTTTTAGAAGGTATTGGATTACACATTAATCCTAATAAATCAACTTCCATTAATATAGTAAAAGGAAAGTTACGTGAAGAGGAACTGATTCTTTATGAAGATTGTTCTGTAAGAGGGATCAAACAATATGAAACTATAAGATATTTGGTGTATCATTCAATGAGGAAATAAAATTTTGATCGGGAGGCATTTATGTTAAGTCTGAAAAATGATTTGTGAAATTTAGTATCCACCTCCATACTCCGCCCAGATCAAAAGCTCAACATTGTTAACCAGTATATATGGCCTAAATTGATCTACTCATTACAAATGGCTCCTCTCCATCAGTTACCAGGAACGTTCTTAGAAGATATTGACAAGTTAATACGTAGTTCTGTTAAACATATGCTTATGTTGCCATTTGATACACCTACTAGTACGTTATATGCAAGCAAAAAATACAGAGGTTTGGGACTAGTCAGAGCATCATGGGAAGCATTCTTGCAACACTGCAACATCTGCAACACTTTAATATTATATGAAAATCCTTATGTAAATAGTATGCGATCTTTGATATCTGAACTTAATTCTTCCTTTTTGGAATTAATTTTATGTGCATTTTCAGAAGAGTCCATATATATTGAAAGTTTATTGTTTCAGTCATTGACTTTACTGTTGTGTATGATTTAGGTGTTAACCTTTGCATTATAAGTTACAAGACGTATAAACGTTTTCGTTGATCAATGTCAACCTCTTCAGATACGAACAATCAATTTTGCAATATCATCACTCTCTACAAACTCTACACATACATTGCATGTTTAATGGCATACGGGGATAGAAACCTGTTAAAAATTAATATAATTATAATACACATTAATATTCTAATATTCTAATATGGGTGCCCCTAATGTCAATATTTAAAAGTGTACATATGATGTACAATAGATATGCGTTTGCAAGTCTTCACATGTGGGCTGGGATATTAATGAGATAATACTGTGAGGCTAAAAATAAAGTTAAAAATATAAAATTGAGCTGACTATATATTATATTATATTATATTATATTATATTATATTATATTATATTATATTATATTATATTATATTATATTATACTATATTATACATGTGAAGATTTGCAATTACAATGTCTTATTAAATGTTTTGTTCGTATCTCCGTATTTTAGTGGTGCACATCTTTCCAATATATATCATAGTGTATGCTTCACAGTCTGTCGTAAATGCTTATGCAGATTATTGTGATAATCTTTATGCCAATATATTGGGGTTTGGTTGTTTATTGTTGACTTGGTGGTGTGCGTTTGCTTTGTTGCTGTTCATTCACAAGATAAATAATCAAAATCCAATACTGTATATGTAGTGAATTATGTAGCAAGACGTGAGTCGGGTACCTAAAATCCTTGTTGTGGATGTGCTTTCTTTAGATGTTGATCGTGTACACTTTTAAATATCGACATTAGGGTCACCCATATTTGAATATTAGAATATTAATGTGTATTGTAATTATATTAATTTTTAACAGGTTTCTATCCCCGTATGCCATTAAACATGCAATGTATGTGTAGAGATTGTAGAGAGAAATGATATTGCAAAATTGATTGTTCGTATCTGAAGAGGTTGACACTGATCAACGAAAACGTTTATACGTCTTGTAACTTATAATGCAAAGGTTAACACCTAAAACAGACACAACAGTAAAGTCAATGACTGAAAAAATAAACTTTCAATAAGAGTACACGATCAACATCTAAAGAAAGCACATCCACAACAACGATTTTAGGTACCCGACTCACGTCTTGCTACATAATTCACTACATATACAGTATTGGATTTTGATTATTTATCTTGTGAAAGAACAGCAACAAAGCAAACGCACACCACCAAGTCAACAATAAACAACCAAACCCCAATATATTGGCATAAAGATTATCACAATAATCTGCATAAGCATTTACGACAGACTGTGAAGCATACACTATGATATATATTGGAAAGATGTGCACCACTAAAATACGGAGATATGAACAAAACATGTAATAAGACATTGTAATTGCAAATCTTCACATGTACAATATAATATAATATAACATAATATAATATAATATAATATAATACAATATAATACAATATAATATAATATAATACAATATAATATACAGTCAGCTCAATTTCATATTTTTAACTTTAATTTTTCCCTCACAATATTATCTCATTAATATCCCAGCCCACATTTGAAGACTTGCAAACGCATATCTATTGCACATCATATGTACACTTTTAAATATTGACATTAGGGGCACCCATATTAGAATATTAGAATAATAATGTGTATTATAATTATAATAATTTTTAACAGGTTTTTATCCCGTATACCATTAAACATGCAATGTATGTGTAGAGATTGTAGAGAGTAATGATATTGCAAAATTGATTGTTTGTATCTGAAGAGGTTGACACTGAATAATTTTCGAAGGATGTTGACACTGTTCAACGGAAACGTTTATACGTCTTGCAACTTATAATGTAAAGGTTAACACCTAAAACATACACAACAGTAAAGTCAATGACTGAAACAATAATCTTTCAATATTTAATTCTTCCTGTCAACATCTACTGTAAGTCTTCCTTGTCCAGTTGAACTTCGTAAATCTGTGGCTTGGAAATTAAGAGAGGAATTAAGAAATACAGAATGTGAATCTTGGAAAGTATTGCCTGGAAGAGGCAGAGGTGTAGAATTGTACAGCCAAGTACCTTAAGCCAATGCCTGGATTTTTAATAAGTCTGGACTATCTACATCTGCATGGGTAAACTGCCTTAAAATGAATGCCAATTTAGCAGCAGTTAGAGGAGTACCTGGTCGCTCTTTGGACTGATCCCGGTGCAGACATGGCTGCCCGGAGACTGAAACCCTTGCCCACGTCCAAGGTCAGTGTAAAAGAGGTTTACTCCTCCGAAATGCCAGACATCATTATGTTCGATCCTTAATAATTGCAACTGCTTTGAAAAAAAAGTCTTGGACAGTAAAAGAGGAAGTTCTTTGCCTTGCTACTAATGGTCCTCTAGACGTATTGAAATCATAGCGTATTCCCAGACTACCATGAAAGGTTATATAATTGATCCTACCATAAGGATTGAAACGGGGAGTAGCCAGCTGGAGGATGTCAATCAAGAAAATATCAACATTTATCTGCCAACAGTTGATTACTTCAAAGCAAACTACCAGCTTGAAAACATTGAGGTGATTGGTCTTCTTATTGGAGCTCGTGGTGTGATTCCCAAGTTCTTTGAAAGCTTCAGGAAGACTTTTGAATTAACACTGACACTTACTACTGACATCATAACTTCAGTTTTGAAACGCTCTTGCCAAATTGTGAGTCATCATTTTCACTCTGTTTAATTTCTATTTCTTCACTTTATAATTTATATATGTTTATTTTAATTTTCTATCAACAAATTTATGTAAACCTTTAATATTTTAAAATTCATGTAGGAGAGTATACTGAGTCCTTCTGGGCTACCTCCAATGGGAGGCAGTTAACTACACGTGCTTATACAGGGACATCATTTTATTTTTACTTCAATTTTTATTGTACCTAAGTTTTTTAATGTACTTCACTCCCACCCCTTCTACTAATGAGGTTCCAACTGTCCTCCAGACAGAATCAAGGCCGAATATAGTAAACAGCACTGAGTTAGTGAGTATAGTACGTTCCAGAAATATGTTCGCGTTTTCAAGTGTCGAAAAAGCTTTCAATTTTGAATAATATTTTCGCACAGGTACTGTCCGTTTGCCTACGTCGCATCCCGATTTCCCCCAACTGCTTCTGCACGCCCCTCTGTAAAAGCTGGGCAGTCTTTGCTCTTTTCTGAAAACATTAATTTCTGTTAGGAATTGGACGTTTACGTAACTGTCACGTGATTTCCCTCCTTTCTACGATCCTGCGGCATAACCACTTGGACAGACAGTAGATAGCATGTCTGAGTGATTTTATCTGTGCGGGTCGGGCAGAAGTGAAGATTGAATTTACAGTACGTGAGGTACTCTTTTATAGAGTAGGTACAGAATTATTTCAACATGAGTTACTAGTACGAAGGACGAAACTGGCAATTGGAATTAGATGCAATAGTCTATAGTGCGATAATATGCACAAAAGAACTGAAGCCTGTATCGAAATGAATGGCCACCATTTTCAAATATGTGTTTAAATATCCATATTATGGTTATTTTTCAATTTAACTTCATTCTCTAAATTGTATGCTAATGTGCTGTAGACAGTATATTATAAACTGCATAATGAATACGTTCGCATGGATAACTCAGTTCGTGAGTAAAAACACGTATTGTTAATACAGTACTGCATCTTGATTAAACAAAACCTAATGAAAATTATCGAACGCGATATTTCCTAGTTTACGTAAATGGCTGGAGTACTTTTCTTCCCTCTTATACCTAGTAAAGTGATTTGTTTGTGTTTTACGCCAGTATCATCGAACTCCAGTCGTGGAAGGGGCTAGCGAACGGTGTTTCCGGTTCTCTAAAAGTATAGCCAGGTTAATATTTAAAATGTTAGTAAAAATAAAATGATGTCCCTGTAGAAACAACATATGCTTATAGCAGCTCGACACTCTCAGCACAAGTTCGAACTATGTCCAATGTTAGCTGTGGTAAATGTAATAAAGAATGGAAACTTGTGTGACTTGTGTGATAGATGGTTTCATATTCGTTGTGGTAGTGGGTCAGTGAATGATAAAGATTCCCCGAATTGTGATTCTTGGTTATGTGTCGGTTGTAGTTAGTACGGAGCTCGGAAGAATGTCCTTGAGGAACCGTCACGTGAAGATGTAAGGGACGTGAATAGCCTAATGACAATTATAAGTGTGTTACAGCGGGACTTGGAATCTTTAAAATGTGAAAAAGAACATTTCAAGATCAGTCTTCAAAACATAATTAATCATCAGCCTCAAATCACAGATGGAAATAATAATAATAATAATAATAGTCATAATAATAATAATAATAGTCATAATAATAATAATAATAATAATAATAATAATAATAATAATAATAATAATAGTGGTGCGATTTCAAAAAATCAATGGTCAACAGTGGTTAGGAATGGAAATAACATCCGTAAAAGCAAGTTGGCAGCATCTTCAGACATGCGTTTATTTGAATCAAAAAACAGATTTAATGTACTGGTCAATTTGGAGGCTAATGAAAGTGATATTGAAAATAATAAAGGAACAGAACAATTTGAACATAAAGTAACTCCGCCTTCCCTTTCAAAAAAGAAACGGTTGAGAATACATCTGTTTAGTGACAGTAATGGGCAGCAAACATCAACTCATCTCTCAGCGATGTAGAAGTCTGTGGTATAGTAAAACCTGGAGCATAGATTGAATAAGTGTTAGAAGGATGTAGCCCAGAATCGGGACAGAGTGACTATGTGGTAATAATCGGGGGTGCCAATAATGTAGCCAACAATAATAGGAACAGAATAGAGACGGAACTTAAACGTAAACTTGCCTCAATGCATACCTCTAAAATTTTCATAACTAATATTCCACACAGGCATGATTTGGAACATTGGTCTTGTGTCAGCAATGAGGTTAACAGAGTGAACAATAGAATTGCCAGTATTTGTAAACATTTCAAAAATGTAAAAGTGATTGATGTCAACAGCTTTGATAGACAATTGTACACGAAGCACGGGGTTTCATTTAAATAACAGAGGAAAAATTAGATTAAACAACTTAATTTGGGAAGCTATTAGTAGAGAAGTCAACATCCAGACCAGTCAGATACCAACTGCACTTTCATGGCAGGGAAACTAAATGGCTTAACCGATTATATACAGAGGCATGAGTCGGGTCAATCTCAAAATTCCAGAGGTGAGAACAATGAAAATAATCACAATTATATTATAGAAAGATGTAAATCTACACTAACAATATATTATCAAAATGTTAGAAGACTAAACTCAAAATGTACAGAATTTTATTGCAATTCTATAAGTGAAAGCTATCATATCATATTGTTGACAGAAACTTGGCTCACGGACTCTGTTTATGCTTCGGAGCTATTTAGTGATAACCAGACATCGGATTCTAGGGCAAATGCCTATTTTGTTTCTTTAGGAGAAAAGTAAAAATAATTATTAATATTTGTGTTTCATGGAAATTTAAAGGTATTCAAAGAGTATTATAGTGCCCTAAAATGCCCTAAAACGGTTATTAGAGCCTAATTTGTTAATATTCGCCTAAAAATGCCTAACTCACTGTAAAGTTTCGTATTTTACTCTTACTTTTTATAATTTATACATGCATTCACTGCGAAATTTAAGGCATTTAAAAAGTGGAAATTTTGCTTCACACCGGCCATGAAACCATTGATAAAGGAAACAAAATATTTTGAATCTCACGACACTCGCAATAGATTTCACCGAATTTAACATGTTTGGAGGCATAAATGCCGACAAAGAACCAACCTTAATTTTGAAGCAGGCAAAAATCACAACATGTGCTGCTACCGATTCAGAGATATACTATACTATAAAAATGACTGTTTTCGGTCTGAAACCGATTAGCTGTACTGCCCTTCAGAATGTCATAAAATCACAATTTTTGGAGAAAGAGTGTTTTTGAAATATTTATGAAAAGTCGTAAAACTGCGAATTAGTAGGGTAAACCGTTACAAAATATTTAAAAGAATGGCCCTCCTAGTGTTAACACTACCAGGAAACGCAACATTAAGTGGAACTTTGTATTTTTGTCCAATTGAATCTCAATAACAACGGTTCATTTGAATGCTCATTAAGAGTTGCTCTTTCCCTCACCTTATTTGTGTTGAGAAGTTTTGAGCGGTAGGACGTTTTCCTGTGAAGTTTAACGCGATAATGCCGAAAAATATAAGTGCAAAATCTGCATTGATCCGGCAATGGCTAACAGAATATTCAGAATTCACTTATGATGGAAAAATAATATTCTGCAAGATTTGTAGCAAACAGGTATGTAACAATAGTTGAAACATATAAATTCTATTAATTTTAATGAGTAGGCCTATAATATTTATACATTGACTGAGCTATCCTGAGGTATAATTCTTTTTAAGACCACTACACTTTAACCTTTTAAATTCCGATAGTTAAAGTATTTGCAGGTCATTAAAATTTTGATTGTTCGAACCCACTAACTTTGTGATAGAAATACGGCAATACAACAATTAGGATTTTATTTTAATTCAGTTTACTTTACATTTTTAGATTTCGCAAGAAAAGAAGTGCCACCTAAAGCAGCATGTGCAAGGAGCGGCTCATAAGGCTAAAGCTCAGCAGAAAAATCAACTGCAACAAACTTTACTAACACAGCCTACTTCATCCAATCTCAGCAGCAATTTCTATGCTGATTTAACCAGAGCGTTTGTTGCTGCTAACATTCCCTGGAATTCAATTGAAAATCCGGTTTTAAGACAGTTTTTACAAAAATACTGCAAACAAAATATCCCATCTGAGTCGACCCTAAGAAAAAATTACTTAGACAGAATATACAATGAAACTTTAGCTTCCATTCGGGAGGATATAGGTGATTCTTACATATGGGTCTCTGTGGATGAAACCTCAGATCCTATGAATAGGTATATAGCAAATATGGTAGTAGGAAAACTTAGTCCTGATGGACCTTCGATTCCACACCTCGTATGTGTTAAGGAACTTTCGAAAGTGAATAGCCAAGCCATTGCTTATTTTGTAAATAAAGGCCTACAGTCTTTATACTCAGGTAATATAGACGATTCTAAAGTTCTGTTGTTTTGTACTGATGCTGCCTCATACATGGTTGCTGCAGCTCCACTTCTTAAAACATTTTATCCTAACCTCACGCATGTAACCTGTCTAGTACATGGCCTTCACAGGGTTTCTGAAACAATCCGGAATGAATTTCCTCTTGTCAATTCGTTTATTTCTAACACAAAGAAATGATTTTGTAAAGCCCCATCCAGGATTTCAATATTCAGAGAGAACTTTCCAGATATCCCACTCCCACCTCAGCCGGTTGTTACACGATGGGGAACCTGGATTCAGTCAGTGGTGTATTATTCTAAGTATTTTAAAGAAGTGGTCACAGTTATTGATAAATTACCTGAAACTGATAGTGCAGCGTGTGTGAAAGCAGTGAAAGATTGTCTGAATGACTCACGAGTGAAAAACGATATTGCCTACATAACATCAAACTTTTCTTTCATACCTGCAAGCATTGAACAATTAGAACGTGAAAAACAATCTCTTTGTAGCCAAATAGCAATAGTAAAGGAAGCTCAAGTGAACATACATTCTGCTTTGGGCGAAACTGGGAAAAAAGTTAAAAATAAGTGGGACAACGTATTAAATAAGAATGTAGGATTTTCATTGTTGGAAAAAGTATCAAGAGTGATATCGGGGGAAAGTGTAAATGTTCCAGTAAGTATTGATGTTTCTATTGTACCTAATTTAAAATTTGCGCCTCTCACATCAGTTTCGGTTGAAAGAAGTTTTTCTGCTTTCAGAATGATTCTCAGTGACAAAAGGCAAATGTTAACTGTGGAGAATTTAGAAAAAATTCTGGTGGTGTACTCTGCAGATAATTATAATAAAGTCTGAGCATGGAACTGAATTTCAATAACTTAAAATGAGTAATCTTGATATCAATAATCATTATTTCATTAGTTTCAATATATTAAATTTGTGCAGCTCTGTTTATAAATATAATATAGTATTCTTTTTTAATGTTTAAACATACTTTTTGTGCGTATTTTAGTGTATAACTAAAAATTTCAGTGAAAGAAATAAGTATGATACCTTGAAGTGCCTAAAATGCCTATTTTCATTAAAATAGAGCCTAATTTTACAAATTTTGAGCTTATTTTAGGCTCCTAAAACTGCAATTTTTAGTGCCTAAAAATCCGATGTCTAGTGATAACTATACAGTTTACAGAAATGATAGAATCGGAAAAAAGGAGGTGGTGTGATAATTGCAACAAGCAATGACATTAAGAGTGACGTGATTAAAATAATGTGATATTGAGAATGCCGTGATTCAGATTCTAGCTGTATCAATCATATATCAAAATAGGAAATACATTATGGTTAACATATATATGCCACCCAGTAGTAAACTAGAATCATATCTTTCTTTTTTCGAACGGATATCCAGTTTGAAAAATATTTATAATAGTAATATTTTGATACTTGGGGATTTTAATTTACCGAATGTTACTCCAGATTATGATCTTCTATCAGGAAGACCTTCCGAAGTAGCCTTGAGTAATATTTTAGCTTTGCTTAATTTATATTCAATCAATAACACATTAAATCACAATAATAGAACACTAGATTTAATTTTAACAAATAGGGGAGAGTCGGGTAGTATCGGACATCGGGTAATATCGGACAGTGAGTTTCTTTCATCTACCACAAGATGATAGTATCTGATTGACATGGTTACGTTTCTGTGATGTCGCATAGAGAAACGTAACCATGTCATTCAGGTACTACCATATGGTGGTAGATGAAAGAAACGCACTGTCCGATACTACCCGATGTCCGATACTACCCGACTTTCCCCTACACCTAACTCATGCACAACCTCCAGGGAGCACTATCCTCTTGTCAAAGAGGATAAACATCATCCAGCTTTAAACATTCATATTTCTATTGAGGCCAAATCTTTTCCTTGTAAAAAAAAAAAAAAAAAAAAAAAAAAAATCATCGTCCCTAATTTCAGAAAAGCTAATTTCGAAGTAATACACAGAAAACTTAATAATATAGATTGGGATATTTTGAGTAATAACTCAGACATTAACCATGCTTTGGAATGCTTTTACTCTCATGTGAACGAAGTCATAATGGATACGGTACTTAGTACAGTAATAAAAAATAATAAAAATTACCCGTCATGGCTCACGAATGAAATTATTAACAATTTAAAATTAAAATCATATTTTCGTAAAAGAAAATCTTTTTCGAATGAATATGAGATTACATTCAAGGAATTACGAAAACGTACCAAGAAATTGCTCACCAAAGCCTATAATACATATATTGCCAATTCAGAAGATGCCATCATCTTATGCGATTCCTGAAACTGTAAATTGTATTACTTCCTCCACACTATACTTTGATGAAATTTCAGAGGAGGAAATAACTGAAGCCATTAGACACCTGAAACCAAAAAAGAGCAGTGGTCCGGATGGGATACCTGCATATATAAGGAAAGGTTGTTATGAAGCACTAAAATACTCACTAAAAATATTATATAATCTTATCATTAAAACTGGTGAATTCCCTAAATTCTGGAAAGTAACCAAAATATGTCCTATTTTTAAACCTGGTGATATTAAAAAAACGAAAACTATAGGCCTGTAGCAGTAGTATTAGCTCCCGCTAAAATTTTCGAGCAAATAGTATACGTTAAAATCTGCAATCATGTTAAAAGTTATTTATCTAATCTCCAACATGAGTTTATACCGAATAGGTCGAATACAACAAATGTACTTAATTTTAGCAGTTGATTTCAAACTGCCTGGATAGCAGAACTCAAGTAGATGCAATCTATACAGACTTTTCAAAAGCTTTGGACAAACTAGATCATGACATATTACTGCATGAACTATAGAATTTGGCTTCTCTAACCATCTACTAAAACTTACCTGTTCATACCTATCAAACAGAGAACAATATGTTTCATTCCGACAGGTCAATTCAAAACAATTTAATGTAAACTCGGGTGTCCCACAGGGGTCTAATTTAGGTCCTCTCTTCTTCTTACTATTCATCAATGATCTACCAAAACATATACAACATTCCAATTGCTTATTATACGCAGATGATGTTAAATTATTTAAAGAAATTACAAATGAATCTGACTCAGCTGAGCTACAACAAGAAATTAATAGTATTTTTAGGTGGAGCATTGTTAACAAACTCAACTTTAATATTAAAAAATGCTCACACATTGCCTTCACTCATAATACTAACTCTCGGGATTACACGTATAGCATAAATAACACAAAATTAGAAAGGAACACTTCAGTAAATGATTTAGGAGTGGTAATCTCTCATGACCTATTCTTTTTAACACACATAAAAGCAAATGCGAATAAAGCCTTCAAACTGGTAGGTTTCATCTACAGGAACTCAAAAGATTTCAGGAATGTTGAAACTGTCCTAAAATATATATAATAGTTTAATACGAAGTAAATTAGAGTACGCATCTATAGTTTGGAACCCTCA
Source organism: Periplaneta americana (assembly GCF_040183065.1). Taxonomy (NCBI): domain Eukaryota; kingdom Metazoa; phylum Arthropoda; class Insecta; order Blattodea; family Blattidae; genus Periplaneta; species Periplaneta americana. The sequence goes on along the minus strand of NC_091128.1, from coordinate 12,878,684 downwards.
CTATCACACGCACTCGGTCATTCTAGAGAGAGTACAGAATAAAATACTAAAACTGCTAGGCCTATATATGAAAAAACATTCATGTTACAACATATTCCAATCTTATGAATCCTTGCTGGTTGAATTTGATGTACCATCTCTCAGTAGTCGCAGGATAAGAGCTTATTCAAAACCATATATGGGTTAATAGACAACCCTGATCTTCAACAGCTAATTAGTTTCAATATTGATAAATCAAATTTGAGAAAGCGATCTCTCTTTTATTTACAGACAACAAACACACTATCTCATAAAATGTCTCCACTTTTATTAATGCTTCGAACTTACATTCATCTATCAAATAAACAGGATTTAGATTTTTCGTTATCGTACAATATGTACAAGAAAAAGTTATGTAAAGCATTACTTGAAACAATTGTTCTGTATTGGTGAGTCTTTTGAATAAATTAATTGAGCCTGTTGGGCCTGCTGTGTAGTGCTGTATATTGAATTTATTAACATGGTGTTGTATTTGCTCTGCAATTTGCCAATTATAGCTACGCCTACATTTCGCATTTTTGGCTGTGATGTCTGTACTTGGCTCTTTTTGATTTTTTTTATTTGGTGTTTTTCATTAATATCTGTATCTGTCTTTTTATTTAGGTGATAGCCTATCTATTCGATTTCTTTTCTTCTCTTTTCCATTTTTAATTTTTAATTACACTTGTATCTATTTTACGTCTTTTTTTCGTGTTGTATGCAATATGTTTTTTTATCTGTACTGTCTATTGTAATTGGGGCTTTGCCCTGTTATGGACATAAATAGATAAATAAAAAATAAATAAACAAATATTTTTGGGCAGCTAGATTGGGGAAATTTCACTGAGCGACGCCTTAACACACTAATCGGAAAGTTTCATCCATCATTTTACCATGTTCTCGAGTCGCTGTAGGTTGCAACTGTAAAATTCATAAGTCATATGGAAAAATTGGAAGGTGGATAGTCGCCACCACGTAAAAGGATAGAAATATACATATCTCGATACAAGATTATCACGAATTGTAGAAATATATCAGGATTTTAAAGTCGATGAGAATGTCCCAGGTTACCTTCGAGCAATTGGGCATGGTGTCTCTGGACACTTTGGTTAAATTACTTATTTTGAATATATGCACTAACTTCGGGTAAAAATGTGTGTAAGAATTGATGAGCATTCAATAAATAATAGTGAAAGTAATATTATGTAGTATATTCAATATAGTGAAGAAACATAACCACTGTGCAAAGGTACGTATGACGAAATGCAATCTGTGACAAAACATGTCCATATGACGAAAGAGTCTATGACGGAATGGCCGTGACGAAACATACCGTTGGCGAAAGCACCAGTTGCGAATACGCCGGATCCCCCTAAATCAACACCTACCATGTCGATGGATTGGTCGTGCAACGGATGCAGACGTCACCTTCTGCATATGGCCACACCGTCCACCGGATTTTACAGTGTGTGATTTCTTTCTATGGGGATTCGTCAAGGACAAGTTTACATACAACCGCTTCCAGTGACGTTGGCCTAATTGAGAAGGCGCATTAACACAGCAATCTGGAACATCACACAAAACATGTTTGAGAGGTTTGGCAATAATGGGATCACCGCTTGAATTCTGCAGTATTACATGTGAGGCTTACATCGAGTGCATCTAAGGTCAGTATAAAACTTCAAATTCCCTCTTTCAAGTGGTGGTAAGATCATATATTTATGTTCAATATTGGCGAAAATATACCCTGCTGAAATCGTCCAATAATTTGTAACCGCGATGTCAATAAATCACTCTAGCGCCCCCAAAAAGAGTAAAATATCTATACAATGCAAAGAAACGCTCTCAGAGACGCACTGTACTCTTCACTTGAGCTATGTAGTGACTATCTTTAAATGCGCAACAACTGTAACAATATACATCTAAAAAGCACATTCTTCCTACAACCGCTTTTGTTAAAATTATGTAAGCTTACTATTCTTAGCGACATAAAAGAAGTCGCAGTTCTAACGAATTTTGAATTCGAAAACTAAGGTGTCACATAAAATGTATAGTTGCCATGGCTACCTGGCGCCAGAAATTTGTACCCCTAATTTTTGTAAGTAAAACGCATGTGGATACTGTACATCTAATTATAATTTGGAATTAATAAATGAAAAACATAAATGCCAGCACAAACTTAAAAAATAAAACGAAGTATGAGTGCGTGCTTTACGAGTCTATACACATTACAACCAATGACTGTAAGAATTTCAAGTGTTTCAAATGAAAAATGTGTTATAAAATACATGTTCATCTTTTCTAACAAAGGGCTTGCTTCCAAATTCTTCTATTGTAGCACTCATTCCCAATGACGTAGCTTTGTTTTGCTTTCGTATGTTCACTAACAGCAAACCTGATCTAAGTAGCCCGAGCTATACTCCACACATACCTATCTACACTGTTGCGGGTTGCTTGGAGGCTTTAGGTAACCAAACGCAAGACTCTATTTACATTTTTAATGCAGGTTATTTTACGACGCTGTATCAACATCTTAGGTTATTTAGCATTTGAATGAGATGAAAGTGATAATGCTGGTGAAATGAGTCCAGGGTCCACCCGACCAGAATTCGAACCCGGGCCACCTGGTTTCGCAGTCAGACGCGCTAACCGTTACTCCACAGGTGTGGATCTCTACTTACTAATAATACAGTAGTACTAATCTACCGTACCCAAACAGCGACACATTATTTTATGATACATTTGTTGTTAGCAGTCAGAATTTTGTGTTTACGCTCAACGAGATTTTAACTTTCATAAAAGTACTTCGGCTATTAACGTCCATGCTATAGAACAATAACATGCACTTATATGCTAATATAATGAAATGAAAGACAATAAATTACTTCAAAGTGACAATGCCAATTTTACTGTGACTAATAGCTTTGACAGGGCTACCTTATTGAATAATTCTGTCTGCACCTCGTGGCGTATTGGCTATGATGTGAGTTTTCGGTTTTAAATCTCCATGAGGATAAAAAAATGTTAATAATATAATTATAGTTTTTCTTTCGCTTACAAAGTTAAACAATTATTTAAAAAATTGAGTAATTAAAATTAGTTAATCCTTTTATGCACAATTTATTGTTATTTTCTTTATTTAATACTACACCGTTTACGTTTTCATAATATTAATATGTAGTAATTCCAGTTGTGAAAAATAAGACAAAGACTACTAGTTTCATTTAAAGGAATAGCAATGCTAACTAGCCTATGTAAATTATTAATGAATTTAAGTCTTTTTTATTTAAATCGAACCTTTTTTTTTAATTTTGTCCGTATTCTCATCCTGCTTTCATTATAGAGCAGAATACATAGCGATGCGTCAGTCATAATATGGATGACAATTATTATAAATCATTGTTGTGGTCTAAGGAACTGTTTCAATCTTATAATGTGCTTCCGATAGTTTTAAAAACTAGTGTACATCTCTTCCCACTCGACTACAAGTCGGTGACAGATGTTATTGGTGCGTATATTGAATGCACACCCAAAATAGCCTTTTCAGGAATACATCATTTTCCCAAAATGTATTCAAGAAACATACAATAATTTTATTCTGAGTGACACACATTCAAATTGCAAAAATGCAATAATAGACCCCGATTAAAAAAAGTCACTGTCAGGGACCCAACACTGAACACATTCCTAGCGGGCTACCATTCAGCTATGAAGGAGTTCGGATTGCATGCGTATAATGTTGAAGTTTACTGATATCTTATATTAATATTATGTCTAACGTCTTTATTTTTCGATCAACAAGCATTTACACACAGAATGTAGCTTCTCACATCCTAAATCTTGACTACTAGGTATATTATATTCTTGTTAAACCACAAAATCAGGGTCAGTTTTAATTATATTATTGTGATTTATATGCAAATTGAATTTATGCCAATAACTATACCCTTTCCTCTGATTGAGATTCTGGCTGATGTGTATCGTACATCAATTATCAGGCAATACATCTCATTTGATAATTGTCAGTAATCTGTATAGATCTGAAGTCTGACTAGTGAAATATATCAGCGATATATGCAACGGAGGAGGAAAGGAACTGGCCAACTTACCTCATTATTTCATGGCTTAGTTGCCTCATCAGTGATGCCTTATTGGTGTCACGTATGACGTTCCAAACCTGTCTCCGGACAGTTGACTGAAGAATAACTGTACCTTTTGACGATCAATCAAAAACACGGCCGGCCACTTTTTGTGCCGTGAGTGTACATTCCTAGCTTAGCACAAGTATTACGCAACTCTGTCCATGGAAACCGTTTCTATAACATAAGGATAACTCCCCTAGTATTACGCCATTTTTATTTCGAAACAAACATTTACTTCTGACATTTACTTTAAAATATTAATGAGCATATTCCAAGGTGACTCCACTGCACGCAACTTAGCTCAAACCTTAAGGAGCACAAAAACTTGGCAGCCTTATTCACCGTAAATAACGTGCAATATTGTAGACACTACAACTAGGGCAGGTCTGGTAACAGCTAGTCTTCGAACAAAATCAAATATGTTTTCATAAAATATATTATGAAAGAGCGAAAACTTACCCCTACAAACAAGGTCGACTATAATTTAAAACTGCACAAGGTAATACGTCGTTATTACCTTTATGCTAGCTGGGATGGACACGACATTTATTTATACGTTTTCAATTATTCATTCATTCCTTTTTGCCTGTCTCTCAATCAGTTCATGAATTCATTATTTTGTATTCATTCCCTTTCATTAATTCATGTTCGTTCTTTCCTTCAATTTTTTGGCTTATTTACTTATGTACTTATTTACCTATTTATCTATGAAGTTACTAACAACAATCTGTCACCTATGGATTAACATGCATTGGCGAAGCTTTGAGAGGTTTTTGAGGCTTAACCTACCCAAAAAATTTGAGTTATTATAACTACTAACAATATAAGTTCGTAATAACGATGTATCGTAATACTTGGTTTCACTCCGATCCCTGTTAGCAGTCATTCCACTGCGAGAGGCTTGTGGCACGAGCTTCGTAGCGACGCGCGACGGCCTCGCTCACAGGCAGCGGGACTCGCATGCTCAAGGGAAGGCCGGGGAGCAGGAGGTATCGATTCGCTACGACTCAGTAGTAAGGAAGCGGGGCTAGCCTCAACCGCGATATAATACGTCGCACTATGTTGATGATCTGTGAATGCGCTGCATTGTTGAGTGTGAGGTTAGTTAAAAGTGCATGCGTGTGTTACATACTAATTTTGTGTAAAATGGCTCATATTGAGAGAATATTGAGGTCATTATTTGCAGAATTAAAAGAGAAACCGTATCCAAGTTGGGCGTATGAAACAAAATGAGTTTACAAAGATAGGAGATCGACACTACATTTACATATTCAAAAAGCGGATGGAGGAAGAAAAAATAGAACATTTCAATTTTCATAGTATAAGAAATATCCTTGGGTAACAAGGTGCCCTGAGACAATAATTAGTTACGTTGTTATACCTGTATTCTGTTTGGGGGTGAAAGTAAGTGGTCATCATCATCATCATCATCATCTTGTGAAGTCTGTGTCACAAAAAATTTTGATAGAAATGCCGAGAAACATTTGCTGCATAAAAAGATATAAGGTAAGCGGATTTTTTGAGCCTACCCAGTATTTACATCTTAGCTTTGCCACTGTTAGCATGGTCATATAGGCCTATTACCTACACAAGCGATATTTAATATAGAATAGCCTATACTTATTATGGTTATAGGGTTGTTTCCAAACTCTGGAAACGAATTTTGAATGACGTCATACGAGTCAGGAGTCACACGACAGCTGAACTGTGGTCAGAGGTGACATAAGTAGTGAGTGATCTCATAGTCAGAGTGGACTGTGTCTCACAGCAGCAATGGCCAAGAAAATCGAGCCTTTTTCGGAGGGGTACATTGCGACCCTTTCCAATGCCAAGTAGAGTTTAGTGACAATAAAAGAAGCCTGCAAATACGTGGTTTCGTTAATTCCAAAAAAGGTAATTTCTGTGTACCTAATAAGACTGGCAAAGCTCGGATGGGAGTAATTCCAGAGAAAAAAAAGCAAGCAAATCCACTACCCGCCATAAGCCGGACCCCCTGAAATGATACAAATTAATGCAATCCAAGTTTTACTCGTACTAGTCTTATTAGGTACACAGAAGATGCTTTTCTTGGAAATAACGAAACCAAGTTTTTTGCAGTTTTTTACTCCTTCAGGGAAGAACTAAGATTGTATTTCTGTCAATGTTATTTTATTAACAATAAACAACAATAAACAACAATAAACTATTTATTTCACTAAACTGTATTTGGCATTGGAAAGGGTCGCAATGTACCCCTCTCAAAAAGGCTCGATTTTCTTGGGCATTGCTGCTGTGAGACACCGTGCACTCTAACTTTGAAATGACTCACTACTGGTCTGTCACCTCTCACCACAGTTCAGCAGTCGTGTGACTCGTAACGCGTATGACGTCATTCAAATTTTGTTTCCAGAAATCGGAAAGGATAGCTAAAAACTTGCGCCACAGCAATTTTATCTGTCATGAATTTCGCTGAATCCGTTGGAAGTCAAACTAGGCCCTTTCGGCGAGGATTCATCACCTGACGTAGCTAGGGTTAGGCCTTAGCTTAGGAGGAAATTAAAAAGATTTAGAAATGAGAACTTCTCGTTATGATTTGATGTAGCTATTACAACGTGTAGTCCTGCTTCCTTACATGTTTGAATTTGTCCGACCTATCACCAAAATCATGGAGCGTATTTTGTATTTATGAGTTCTTTAATTTGTAAAGTAACTGCGCACACAGAGTATCGGAAAATAGAAGTTATGAAGGTGGGAAACAAGACTTGGCTCATTTTGCTATCGATTATCACTTACATGGTCTTACAGATATTATAGTAGGCTATATAAATTTAATGTAAAGACAAGTTAGGTTAGGTATTTGTAAAGATAACTTTTGGCCTTCGCTCTGGCGATATACTGTAAGTCAAGGCAGTGTAGGCGGAAGCGGGGTTTAGATTCAACATCCCAGAAGTTTAAGGTTCGATTCTCGGATCCGCAAATCAACAGTGAGATTTCTATTATTTTACGTTTAAATTTCAAGTAAATGTCGAGCAGTTGGTTTTAATGCACTCAGGACTCCCTTTACAAACAAGAAAAACGCTATAAGCTGCCATTCTTTCTATGAGTAACAGTAACAGACCTAGGCTCTTGTATGTTTCTTGTAAGGGAATAGAGGCTTGTTTGCCAATTATAGTGCTTATACATTAATATACTGAGTACATTTCCATGCATACTGCCGCACTTCATCCATAGTTACTTACTTATGGCTTTCAAGGAACCCGGAGGTTCATTGCCGCCCTCACGTGAACATGCCATCGATCCCTATCCTCAGAAAGATTAATCCAGTCTCTACCATCACATCCCACTTCCCTCAAATCTATTTTAATATTATCCTCCCATCCATGTCTCGGCCTCCTCAAAGGTCTTTTTCCCTTCGGCTTTATGATCAATGGATTTCCTAAAATATGGTATGAAATGTTTTACATAAAACAATTTTTATCTCGAAAAGGAAAGAAAAACGAGCAAAATTGTATTACAATTTTTTCTTTGAAATATCTCAAAGAACAGCCCTCTGAAATTAATGACATTACGTATTGTTCACTATGTATACATACAGGTATAATAATTACAGAAATTGTGAGGTCCACATTACACGCATGAAATTTCTGTCATGAAATACATACATATAATTAAAGAAAGTGGTTGTTTCATATGATGAGAAGCTGATTCCATAGCTAGATTTATATTATTATGGACATTATTTTTTTTAATTATAGTTTATTTAACGATGCTCGCAACTGCAGAGGTCACATCAGCGTCGCCGGTATGCCGGAATTTTGTCCTGCAGGAGTCCCTTTACATCCCAGTAAATCCATTTACATGAGCCTGTCGCATTTAAACACACTTAAATATTATCAACCTGGGACGGGATCGAACCCGCAACTTCTAGCACAGAAGGCCAGTATTATACCCACTACGCTACCGAGGTTGACTATGGAGATTATGTTAACTGTATAAAAAAATAAATTAGTTAGATTTTTTAATAAATATTGTAGATATGAACATTTTATTTTTTTAATTGTGACAATAACTGAGGTGAACAAGAGTCTTGTCAGTATTCTCTTCCTTTCCTTCAACACTAAAAATTCATTTCAGCAGCACAATCAATTTCGCCTTCTCTTTTATCCCATTTCATTTACCTTAATAAAATAATTAATATGGTTGCCATCAAACAACCATGTAGCCTATACCGAATCCAGACAGTCGTCTAGATTACTACTTGTATCTGAAAGTACCGAAGCATACAGAAGTGTTACTGATGGTATTTAACGTTTCTTTCTGTCTGTGCATCATTATCATTATATCATCTCACTGTTTCTCAAGAGTATAATTATATTTCTTGGTTTAAATTTTCTGTTTTATTATTCGTCATATCACTTCACCTCGATTTTATTTATTTTTAAAAAGTTATAGCTTCTTTGTCGTACAGTACAAAAATTATTATTATTATTTCGATTATTATTGTTATTTATGACTATTTCATTTGTAGTCGAAGTAGAATGTAATAACAGTAGCAGCAACATTTGTTCCTGTTCATACACAAAGTTGTTTTCGATCTCTGGAAACAAATTTTGCATGACGTCATATGCGTCAGAAGTTATACGACAGCTGAACTGTGGTGAGAGGTGACAGACCAGTAGTGAGTCACTTCATCGTTGTAGTGCTCGGTGTCTCACTCAGCAATGGCCAAGAAAATCTCTTTTGCCGAGACTCTGGCATTAAGAGATGGCCTGCAGTATGGTGTGAAAGTAGGAAACTATATGAAACATCTTTTATTATCTCTGGAGCTGAAAATATACCCGTAGAGTTTTCGTTCTTCCCTGCTTGGCGTTGCATGCTTAACGAATTACATTGTCTCGCTCTGTACATGCACGTACTAGAGATGGGTAAAAAATAACACAACAGTTATTTTGGAACTGTTCCGGTCTCGGAACAAAAATGAACAGTAGGTCGGAACCTCCTGTTCCGAAATAACAGTGTTCCGACTCCCGAGCTGCTCACTTGCCCAGCTGTTGCGGGCTCGCAGTACCGCGTTGCACAAGGTATGTTCCGACTCCGAGATAACAGTCGGAACGTCGGAGCTTGTTCCGATGACCAACGACAGCTGCAGTTACACTGTTCTCGTTGTTCTTTATGTTGTACTTGGAACTTCGTTGGATGAAGTTGGTACTTGAAACTCTCACGTGGTTGGAGGGGGGCGCATGGAAATTGAAATCCTTGCGGTGGCGCGAACTTTCATATCAACATTTGTAAGACTGGCCAATCATCTGTAATGTTATAGTAAGTATTTAATAATCTGTAATATTCATTCCCGCTTTATGGTTTATTTCACCATTAGTTGACTAATTCTGTTTTATAAACATTCTACAAAGTCATAAAGTACGCATACTATTATTAATTCATTGATCAGCTGATTCTATACAAAGGTTAAAGTCGTAAATGGTAATGAGTGGTTTAGTTACAATGTCTGTATGTCGTTTGTTGAGGTTAAGTCTGACAAGCACAAGTTTTTGTGCTATCTTCTCTGTTATCAAAGAACGACAAAAATGTTGTAGCATTATTTGTTGGAAACTGCCCATATAAGTACTGATTTGGAGAGCGAGGTTTAATGCGAAGTTTAAATTACACTTTGGTAAAGATGCAATTCCAACATTTTACTAACCCACTGCGGGGTTTCCAGGTTTCAGTACTGCCAATATATATCTTTTTTATTTATGAAATTGTAATAATAATAATTATTATTATTATTATAACTGTGCATTAAGAAAAGTAAAAATAAAAATTAATAATTTGTTTTTTTTATTATGTAATAGAGAGAGCAGAAATTACATAACATATGTTTTAAATATTATGTTATTTTTTTTTAGTTGGCTACCATGTCTTTATAACTTTATGTACGAAAACAAAGTGTCGTATTCTGTCCTTGAAGTCAACAGCTGTGTAATTACTAACATTAAGCTTTTGAGTTCTGTCCACATGCACAGCGATTTTCCAAAATCGATTCGAATGTGCATTGCAGTGCCATCTATAGATAATAATGTGTACTATGTCATGCCTATGAATGCTCCAGTGTGAGCTGCATGGTGAAGAGGGAGGGTACTGTACCGTTCGTTTGAACGACTCAACGACTCCGACTCATCACCACTGGTGAATGTTATTTCGGAACTGTTATTTAGAACATAGTATTTTTTCGGAACCGGAACCGTCGGAACTGTTCCGGGAAAAGAACAACTTCGCCCATCACTAGCACGTACTACCTGTTCCACTTCATGTTACCTCTCGAAGTGATGTCGCTACCGTCTATGTTTACATCAGAACTACGGTGACTGCGGGCAGCAAGCGGAGTTGCGGGGGTAGGAAACATGTTGCAATGATATAGACAAGATGTAGGTTCACGCATACTATGCAGCAGTAGAATGGAAGCGATCATAGTATAACAGGATTCCCTGACGTCTGTAGTACCTGACAATGAACAGTATTACTGTAAGTTAATGTTATACAGTTAATAATTATAATAGTTCATAAATTATTTAGGTTCGGCCTATATAAGGTACTGTATTATCAGGGTAGGAATTTCTCTATGCTGTTCATAACTTTCCAGAAAAGTTCTCCGAATAGCGCACTTGTCGAAGTCATCTAGCTCTGTTACTTTTGTGCGTCTTGGGTTTTTACCGGGAGTTGATATTTGAATTCCTAGTTTTTCTGCTCTTTCACACTCTTTCCCAATTCATTTAATTGTTCTTTCGCTTACCCCAACGGCTTTTGCTGCTCTTTCTACTGCTTTTGCTAAAGGTAGAATGAGACCCGCCCTTTTTTCCTCTCTACAAAATTTCAATAGGTTATAAATTATCTTCCTGCTTTGAGAATTGTACACTTTCGGGGATGGTTTCTTCTTTGGAGGAGTTTCCATATTTTGTCACAATTGCAATCCTTCCCTGAAAATTCCACACAGTACAATAGGCTGTCTTATGGATTCGGTTATATAAAACCTGAACTGAACTTGATTGAATGCACAGAGTATTCAATGACACTACAACTAAATAAATTGCTAATGCAGTATTAGAATGCGTCAACGGCATGTAAACACGAAACGCTTCATTCAATACATAGCATATTAAAATATATTACAACTAAATGAATCACTAATGCAGTATTAAAATGCTTCAGTGGAGTATAAATGCGTACCGTTCGATTCAATGCACAGTATATTCAATGATAATACAACTAAATAATTCACTAATGCAGTATTAAATTGCTTCAACGGATTGTAGACACGTCCCTCACGCTGCTCTAGTCTACAGACTAATATTCTCTCGCGACTGTACAGTGTATGACGTAACGGATGGTTCACGAAGACGCCGCGGGTAACGTGAGCTGAAACGGGTTGTATATAGGGCCTAGTCGTTACGAAATTGTCGGTGTGCAAGTTTACAAGTTATTTCAAACTTCATTTTAAAAAGATTATTAATTAATGATATTCCTTTTTCATAATGATCACGAAATAATTTTGTTGACTGGGTAAATCACAATGTGAAAAATTTGCAGCTTTCTATAACTTACAGAACACCTAATATAGTTCGTGACCATATAATTATATAGTCGTATAAACAAACGCAAATTTTATGAGTAGTATCTTTATCTTACACATTGGGGGCACTCAGGACCAATAGGAATTTTCTCTATTTTCTTATCCTTCTGACCTAACTATGGACCTGGGTAGGCTACAATTAGCCTTTAATAGAAATAAGTGCCTACAAGGAATATATTTTATTTACGAACAAAGGCGGACAGCGCCCATTATCTCTAATTGGATAGCGCTACAATCTTAAATACTCCTAAACAAGAGTGCAGCGTTTGCCCACATTGGTAGTCGCAACTATGAAAGACTGTCTCGTCAATGTGATGTTTTAAGGTGGAAACACGGTGTTCTGCTGACATCACGTCACGAGATACTATGTGCTCATATAATAGGGTAAGGAAAGGTATTTTCGTGATATAGGTATATCCGTGATAATTTTTGCCAAAAACTTTCAGGAACATGCCTATTGTAGAAAATAGTTCTAGGCGTCTGCTAGTAATACTGCATTCTTTCACGGATGGCTAAACATGATTGATTCCATCTTAGTTTGACTGTGCTGGCCATGACAGAAAGTTGTATTGTGCGCTGCGTATTTTCTTAAGAATTTCGGTAGTTTTTGAACTGTTTGTAGTGTTGCAGTGATTACTGAGCACATATTTAAAGCAAGAAGTCCATACTTGTACTATACTGTAGTACTTGAGTTCCTCCAACTGTACATATATTTAGATTATATTACTGATATTAATGGGGTCAAGTAAAGCTTAGGATATGGATGCATTTTCTTAGCTTTCTTCTCGTTAAAGTGATAGCGGCTGAACAAGCCTCAGTATTTCGGCCCATAGCAAGGTTTCCGTACCTTTACAAGAAAAACTTATTTGAAGAAAATTATTAGCCATAGAACGTACTTTAATTCTGTTTTTTTTTTTATTAATTTAATACCTATCACGAAATTACCTATCCTATTTTGCTTTTAAGTCGAACAATGGATAAGAGAGAATTATATACAGGAAATACGGTGCAATCAAGTTACTGCAGCCGCCAAAATGGTGAGGGAGCAGAACGTATTTAGCTATAAACCTACGAAAAAAAAAAATGCATGTATCATGGAGTTCACTCAAAGATTTCATAAGCAGAAATGATGGTAATGGAAATGAGACTCCTAAATTCGGAAAGCTTTTTGCTCTTAAGTCTGATCTACAAGTACGACTTATATTAATTATACGAGGGTGGATCTGAAAGTAACGCAGAATAATTTAAAAAAAACTTTAATAGGTAAACAAAAATAAAAAAATACCCAAATGAACTCACACCTTTCAGTTACTTTTCTATATAGGCGCCAAGTTTCTCAACACATTTCTCCCATCGTGGTATCATTTTCAGTATACCCTGTTCATAGAAGTCCGATCGGTTGGAGTATAGCCATCTGCGGACAGTTGATTGCACTTCTGCATCAGTCGCAAAGCGATGGTCGCCCAGGAAATTCTTGATGGGACCAAACAGATGAATGTCCGATGGTGCAGGGTCTGAACTGTATGGTGAATGCTGGAGCACCTCCTAACCTAATGTGTTAATTTTCTCACGAACAGAAGCCGCAACATGGGGGAAAGCATTGCCATGAAGAAGTTTGACATCGTCAGCATTAATGTTACGGCGTTTGTCACGAAGGTCACGACGCAACTTTACCAACGTTTGAATGTAGGTGCGGCATTCACAGTGGTCTCGTGTTTAGCAAAGTCCACCAACAAAACACCATGCATTCCCATAACACTGTCACAAGCAGTTTCTTTGCAGATTGCGTCACTTTGAATATTTTCTTTGCTGGGGAAGCAACATGTTTCCACTCCATAGAGGCCTGCTTTGTTTCGGGCGTGTAGTGGTACGCGCAGGACTCATCACCAATGACAATTGCTTCCAGAAAGTCATGCCCTCTGCAGCGTAACGCCTTAAGTGGTCCAAGCATGTCATTATTCGCTGGCCCTCGTGGTCGTCTGTCAGGTTCTTAGGCACCCAGCGGGCACTGACTTTATGAAATTTCAATTTGTCATGCACTATATTGTACACCACACCGTATAAAATGTTGAACTGTTGAGATAAAGTTCGCAGTTGGATCCGCTAGTCGTTCAAACTTGCCGCCTCAATGTCCGTGACATTCCGCTGTGTTGCAGCTCCCGGAACGTGACGAATCACAAAGGTTCTCACGGCTGTCTGAGAAGAATGCGCACCACCTGGAGATATTGCTACAGTCCATACAGTCTTCCCCGCAAAGCCACACATGTCCCTGTGATTTTCACTCGGGTTATATCCTTAGCCTACAAAAATCTCACAAAACTTCGCTCCTCTTCGCAAGTTGACGATAGTAACGTGCGCTCCATCTTTGTTGCGTAGTTCACGCACACGCTTCTCTCGCTTCTGCACATGCAAAACAAATAGTGTCTTTAGTAAAAACTTCAAACAACATCTGGGTCAAATGTCAACATCCCAGCCGCAATACCAACGCAGAAAAAAATTATTGTTCCTTAGTTTCCGATCCACCCTCGTATTATACAAATGCAAAAGTTGGTATTTGGCTTGATGGTACCAATTTTGAAAGTAGCGTACCAGATGGCCAGGAGTGTCAGGCGAGAATATTTGTTGAATGCAGATAGCGAAACTGCCAGTAAATGATGGTGGCTTCATCTCAAACGAAGATATCTCTCAATAAGGGCTTCTAAAAATCTTGCTGCCAAGAACTCACTAAAGTCGTAAATGTGTTTATGTTTCATGTTTTGTTCTTTGTTTGATGTTTTTAATTTCATTAGCCCTAAGATGTTTTAAAGAATGTTGTATGGACGATCTCTTATTTTTACATCAGCAGTCCCTGAAAATATTCAAATTAATCAAAATAGGCGTATCTCTACATAACTGTTATGAATGTGTTAATGTTTCATATTTTAATATTTGTTACACGTGTTGTTCTTTATTGAGTCAAATATATGTCAAAGACAGTGGTGTAGAATATATTTTTTTTCATGAATAATCCTTTGAACTCTTAAAACTGATTAACTATTCTATATCATTGAAATACATCTATAGGTTTGCATAAATAAGAGGTCATCAAATAGTTTAGTATTTAAAAACACTGTTGTTAATTTATATAAATATACAGTCTGTCTAATATGAAATAACTATGTATTCCTTTCAGTTACTAAATTGCCTTACCACTATCACGAAATTACCTACCAAACACGTACATTTTCAATCCTATTTTCTACTAATAATTAGCATCTGTTATATATTTTGTTACAATAATGCCATAGAAATAGAACAATATAGTATCATTCCCAAAATGGGGAAAAACTAACCATAATATTAAAAATATCACGAAAATACGGCTGAAACACCACATAATGTCAGAAGCATCATTAAGGCGGCAATCGTCCACCTTACAGTCCAGGCCTCGCACCATTTGACTTTCACCTCTTCGAACCAATGAAGAAATTCACAGTAGAAGAAAGCTTAGGTCGGATGAAGAAGTGAAATCAGTCGTGCGCAGGTGGCTATACTCCCAAAAAAATGGAGTTTTATGAATGAGATGTACTGAATATAATATCACGATGGGAGAAATGTATCGAGAGACTTGGTTCCAATCTCGATGAATAGGTAAAACCCGTAGCTTTCTTGTGCATTATTTCATTTTGCTTACCTATGAAATACGTTACCACAAAAAAATTGTTGTGCGTTAGTTTTCCATTCACTCTCGTAGGCCTAGCCTATATTAGTCCTTCTTAAATTTATTAAAATTTGAATTATTTCTGTAATTCCTTTCAGAATATGAAAGTCATCACATAAACCTCACTAGGCGTGAATTGTTTACTATACTACAGGAACATTCATAATCTAATTTTGAAGAAAAGTTCGATTATTTAAGAGAACGCATTAGAATCATAACCGATTCCGCTGCAACATCATTCGATGTACTAAAGAATGTGTTAAAACATGTAATATATAATTTTAAAATCAGATGGCAACTGTCAAATACGACAGTTGAAAGATTCCTACCACAGAATAAGAAATGGCTTGAAAATCTACGAGTTTTTCAATATACGTTACTGAAACGCAAAAGAGAGTCGAGCGTCCATTACTAGAATTTAGTAAAGTGATGAACGATATAAGAGACGAAAAGCACAGGGATTAAGACAAAACGTAGGTCCTTCAGAACTCGCATATGCCACATATGAGAGACCGATACTACTGCTGCTACAGCAAGAAAAGATGTACAATTTTCAATACCAACCAGTATTTAAAAATGCAGGAAAGCTTATAAATTAAGTCGAGAGCGTTGTATACCTTTATCTGGAGCAAAAGCATTGCCCACTCTAGTTGAAGTTAAATTAATAAAATTCCATTATAACCAGATTAAGTCCGAGGTTAAAAAATCCAAACGCCCACATTTTCCATCAATACAGAACGGTGCTAGAAGCACAAAGACATGCTATCCCGATAACAACATCATTAAAATAACAGAAAGGTCTGCTAAAACTGATCTGCAGGCATTGTTAGACAATACTTCATAAAGAATATTGAAAGTCTGAAGAAAGAAACTGAAGCATATCTCGGCAGCTGTAATGCCACTTGTCAGCTCCAGATGCATCTACACATCTAGATGTGTCCACTCAGGTCCCTGATGAAGATGACTCCCTTACCTCCGCAGACTCTGATGCTAGCGATTGAATGAAGTACTGTACTGTACACATATTATATATATGTATGTATATATATATAAAATAGACTATAACTTTGAATGCTCTAAGAAGCAATGAAATGATCATCCACGCCAAGAAGCATTTACTGTAGCTATTTATGTGACTTTACTCGATATTGAATTCTTAATTATGTTACTTTTACGATTTGATTCGACTTTGTAAAGTTCAAATCAATTCAAACATCTCTAGAGGTTTTGGCCAAGAAACTGGGAAAATGAACCACTGTGCGCAGAGGAACCAGGACCTTCATCAAGTCCTGATTCTGAAATTTTGTCTCAGTTGCAGGAAAAATGTCAAAAGTCAGGTAAAAGTGAGAAAATCGCCATTTTGACGCTACTACCTAAAAGCTGGAGAGTAAATAATATAAAAATGAGTTTCCTTCAGCTTCCGAATACATTATTCGAAAAGCCAAAGTCCTGGCAAAAGAAAAGGGAATTTTGTATTCACCAAATCAGAAACCTGGAAAACCCTTGCCCGCGGCTGTTGCCGGTAAAGTTAATGAATTCTATTGTTTTGACGAGATAAGCAGAATGATGCCTGGTAAAATTTATTGTGTTACGATTAAAGAATCAGGGAGTAAATCACATAAGTAGAAATGAATTATATGCAGCGTTTAAAAATTCTAAATTTGCAGCTCTTAGACCAAGAAATTGTATTCTAGCTGGAGTTAGTAGAACTCATACTGTTTGTGTTTGTGTCACTCATCACAATGTAAAATTCATGGTGGAAGCAATTTATTAAAGATTCAGGTCTACGTGGATTTCTAGGAAAGCTTTCTATATACCTTCCAACTTAAGAACATTTCTAGGCCACTATGGTGTACAATCCTCCTCATATAAATTCCTTGTTGAGGAAATGTACAAAATGTCCTGGACCATTAAAAATAAGAGAGAGTTTAGAGAAATCTTTCGAACAAAACTTCACTGAATCAGTGACCTACAAGCAGTGGATGACGACTGACCGATCAACGCTTGAGACCATATTGAAACCCACAGACAAATTTCTCAACTGCCTCTTGGAGAAACTTGGTGATTTACTGACTCACTCATTCTTATCATCTGAACAAAGTAAGTTTCTACGTGATATGAAATCATTTCTACATCCATATCAGTTTGTTGTGTTATGCGAATTCGCTGAAAACTATTCTTTCTTAATCCAATATGAAATTCTGTCATATCACAGGACTAATGTGCAGACAACCATTCATACTTTCGTAATATATTACAACGAATCATCATCCGATGCAGTCTCTAATAAAATCTGGTAATAATTTCACACTGCCCGAAACATGACACTACAGCTGTACATCTGTTTAAAAAATATCCAATTGAGTTATTAAAACAAACATCTGTAAGTCACCAAAAAATTATGCATTTCTGCGATGGATCCTCTGCTTAGTATAAAAATAGAAAAAAATTCCCAAACCTCACATTACATAAGAACATTTTGGAATTCCGGCAGAATTGCATTATTTTTGCATATCGCATGCCAAAAGAGAAGGACACTTAAGGCGGGACACTTAAAAGGTTTGCGGCTTGTGCTAGTTTGCAGAGACCATCCGATAAACAAATAACTACACCTAGGAAATTGTACGACTGGACAAGGGATCATCTCCCAAACATTAATACCATTTATGTGAATGAAAAAAGATAAACTGAAGAGAAAAAAATGCTTGCTCTTCGATTTGCAAAATCCACCGCAGTGCCTGGAACACACAAGTTTCATACAGTCCTGCTGTTTAGGATGGGTATTATATTTGCTAAGCACTTTTAAAATGCAGCTGAAACAACGCAGCATCCTGTCTGGAAAGATGATCAGGCGATTTCATATCAACAATGGAAGGTAAGCATTTCTTACAGAACTTGAGGTTTAACAAAATCCATGTGGCAATAATTTATTTGAGGTAATAACTGAAAAAACATTCCAATTATGTACTACATGTTAAATTGCATAGCGACATTCAAGAATATGATCAAATGTAATGAAATACAAGGAATGTGTGGGACATAATTATCGCGACTTATAGGCTACGTTACGCGACTTTATATTACGCTTGCAGTGACATAATAATTTTATCTTTGTAACCTATAATGATCCCAAGTTGGAACTTATCAGTTCATTATATGACTAATTGTTTTACCATGTTTTTTTCCTTCAAATAGCAGGACCTGCATTTTTAAATATGAATACGTGAAAACTGTTTTACCATGTTTTTTTTAGTGTAATTGAATATTTGCAGAAAACAATATAAGGAATAAAAATTAACACTTATGAAGAATGTATCACCCAATTTTTGTAAATTTATCTGGAGACGTTGTTGAGACATATTATTTTAATTGCGGCGGTGTGCTTGCAGAAACATGATTTTTCTTCATGTTTGAAACGCCACTGACAGAAAACAAAAAGCACAGGTTGAAACTCGGCAGTTTTAATTAGCTTGGCAGGTAAAAGCAACCGTCAAATTTTGAAAGAAGCCTGGGTCGGTCGGGTTGAGCGCCTAGGTTATTTGGTATGGGATGGCCCGTTTATAAAAACAGCAAGTCTGCCATAAAGGAAACTTCATTAATGTCGCGTTCTAGGCGTCTTGAAGAAGTTCTTTATTCTGCAGCCAATAGGAAGAGCTTCAGACATGTACACTTGTTTACATGCGGAGTCATGTTATATGGAATGAAAATAGGATGTATTCCAGAGTTATATTCACTAAATACATTAACAGTATTTTTGTAAAAGCTCCGTAGATAGTCTATGGTACATTGCATGTCTGTGCAATAAAAGCAATACGTAATATTAAATATTAAATTTTAAACACTTAAAAAATAAAAAAAAAAATACAAAGGTAACGAATGTGAAGTATTGCCAAAATCTGTTCGACTATTCAGTTATTACCTAAGCTACACGAAGCGTGCCCTATTAATATGAACACACGAGTAGCATGATAAGCCCCAAGGACCTGAACCTCAAGTCCTTCCTACAGCAGCAACGAAAATCTCTACTACTTCACCCCAGTCATTGCAGATGATATATGAAATGAGAGGGTGGTGGGGAGTGGTGGTGGAATGATAGAGAGAAACGGGAGTACACCGCCTGGTCGAGGATCGAACCCGGACCTCCAGGATGGAAGACCAGCGAGCTAGAACTTGGGTCACAGATGCAGCGGCTCTAGGCAAGGAATGCTGTACTGACTTGTAATCAATTACACAACCTTCGAGAATTATAGCTTTGTGCACTTTCGTAAGACATATGATGTAAATTGTGTTATAATAAGTTCTTCACAAAATTAACCTATGGGAGATATTCTAAAATTTAATAATTACGTAATATGAATCATGTATCAGAATATAGGCCTGTGCACCTACGTGGGAAGATATTAACAATGAATGAGAGAACCCGTACTCCACGCAAAATAAATTAAACTTTCTTGGATGTTTGACATAGTGCATTACAATAGATAAAGATAGAACACAGGTATTAAAAAACGGGAGAATTACAATGCTACGGTTAAATGGTGAACTAAATAATTTAATTATCTCTCACACACAGCGAATAAAAACTTCAAAACCATAACAAATCATTGAAACATTAAGAACGAAAATATATCAAAAGGAACATTCTACTGAAATAATGAAACTTGACATAGAAATATAAAGCATAATGCGTAAAGGATAATGTGTGATAATGATCATGACGGTGGTGGTGGTGATTTTTTTTATCACAGTTATTTAACAACGCTGCAACAAATACTAGATTTCGTCGTCGGTGGATTATTGATTACTATGCTAGCCATTGGATCCAGCTGAGGTCGGCGAGTTTAAGGTCGATAAAATCCCTAACATGGCTTCCTCCGAGGAATTATTCTGACTTTTCTCTTCATTTTATTGAGTGTCCTAGTATTTTCGAAAAGTTAAGAAACTTTGATCTCTCCCAATTAAGATGTAAGTAAAATGTGAAAAAATTATGGAAATGATTCCTGAATATCATTTCAATTATAACGTCACCAAATACGAAATCATGTTATTTATAAAAGGTCTTAAGTTAATTTTTGGTCAAAGTGAGGTACATACTCAATATGTTTCTATAGGTGTAGATAAATCGTTTATTCATGATAGAACAGAGAAGTCAGGTAACAACAATGTTGTGAAATTAGCACCTACTTTTTGTGTTTATTTATGGAAGAGCAGTAGTCGCATGACTAATGTCCTTTCATAAATTAAGGAACTAAAGAATATAAAGCAACACTGGTTAATACATTTATTTGATGTGGGGAATGTGAGCAGTTGAATGTTACAATAAGGAAACCAAATATAAATGATTATTCTAAGCGGGTACCCTCTGCAGTTATCAATTCATGAAATAGGTAATAGGAAATTTTATGAAGATATTAAGGAAACTAAAGGGTTACCAAAAATAGTACAGTCTTGGATTTGCGTTTGATTATGTGCAAAATATTTCAATCCCATGTATACCAATGCAAGAACTTTATTACTTGCAATTTATTTATATTTAATATAAAAGCCGTCTATGTGCTTATCAAAGTACAAAATAGTAATTACTAATTAAATAATGTAGTTCATATAATATAACAAATCAATGATTAACGTTTTCGGCAATATTTGCCATCTTTAGGTCAACGGTATAACACAGGACTGTAAGACACAGTAATTCATAATTGGTTAGAAAATTCAATAAACAGTGTATACAAGTTATACGCAGGATATAATATATGGTTAAAATGTAACTTGTAGAATAGAATAAAATGAACAAATTATGTTGACTAGCAGCTTTGTATCAATGTGAAATTTGTACATTTTCTTCCGATGGAAGGTATTCACACATTGCGGGGGTCAGCTTTGGCAGAGTTTGTCTGTGAAAACGAATCCAGTTGTGTAAAGAGCTAATTCGGGTATAAGTTTCTGTTTGAAAACTTTCTGTATATAGTACAAGACTTAACGTGATGATGATGAGTGAGAAGGTTGCTGTATGCTTTCTGCTGGCTCGGCTATAACTTCTCGCATCGTGTTCACATTGTGCTTATAACGGGAGCTTATTATGCTGTGGAACGGAGTGTATATGAAATGCAAGGCGGATGCTCATCAATAGAGGCAAGAATTTTATGCTCTATAACATCTCAAAATATGCAAGCATTCATGCGCTATCAAACTATGAAACATGCACGACCAAGCCCAAAAAAAAAAAAAAAAATAAATCCACTTTCATTTCCCTTCAAATGTCCTATTTTACTTCACTTTTTTGTGCAAAGTTAACAACCAAACAACATTTCTAAATTGGTTCCTCTTAGGTTCCTACGCTTGTCAGTTAATATTGTAACTTTTAATTCAACATTAGTGTGGTTTTTATTTCCAAATTTAATCACACACGCGTCAACAATGGGTATTCTACTCAACACAGCAAAGCAGTAGTCGTTATTGTACTCCACAGAACGACAATGACTATTCACGTGGATTATTGAGAAGAACAACAATGTACTCCTAATCTCAACTAATGTTCACAAAGCACTATTTACAAAACAAAACTGTCAGTTCTCAGATTACAGTTCGTTCGCCTTGGTTAGTTCTTCTAGCTCAATCACTCAAGTTCACGGTACGTCGAACCCAAGTTTTCCAGAGACAGTCCACTGCATTTCGAACCCAAGACTTCTAGAGTCAGTTCACTGCACATCGAACCCAAGCCTTCCGAACACATTGCTTCCGCCTGGACGCTGCCCCAGTTACTCAAGTTCACCGCACTTCGAACCCAAGATTTCCGGACGCGTTGTCTTCGCCTGGACGCTGCCAAAGTTACTCACTCAAGTTCACTGCACCTCGAACCCAAGACTTCCGGACGCGTTGCTTCCGCCTGGTCGCTGCCATAGTTACTCACTCAAGTTCACTGCACTTCGAAACCAGATCCTCGCCCGGTCGCTGCCACTGTTGCGGTCCTCCTCACGTCGCACCCCGGTCTCGAAGGCTGGCTTCCTTGCTCGCTCGCTGCTGGTTCACAAACTGAACTAAACTGACTCGCGGCTCTCTCGTCCCTTTTCATTTATTAAATCACACGTTGTCGAATATACTGCGTCCCGAAGTTTCTACAACAATCGGTCACCAAACGTTTCTTTACTTCCGCCGCAGTCGGTTTCCTTCCCCCTCTCTGCCGCGGCCAAAAGCCCGCCGAAGCTTGCGTCTCTTCTCCCTGCCGTCTTCCTTCCTGCACGCCTCCTTTCTCCCCAGACGCGCGCGAAACTCTATGACGCGGCTAGAATGTTCCGGCCTGCCGTCACATTGCTCCCTCCTTAGGACTGTTCGTCCGGGATAGTCCCTTGGTAGGCCGCTAGACGGTCCAGATGCACCACCATCATCTTCCCTCGGGGTTGTCGCTGGATGCGATACACCACGTTGTTGATCCGGGTTACCACGCGGTAAGGTCCATCCCAGGCACGCTGCAGCTTCGATGAGTTTCTTTTGGTCCTGGTTGGTCCATACAGCCACACTAGTTCGCCCTCCTGGAATCCTGTAGAGTTGGCTAATCTGTCGTAACGCACTTTCATCCCGTCGTTGGTCATCTTGAGATGCTCTCTAGCCAGTTGAAGGACTCCATTCAACCTCTCTGTCAGTTCTGCGACGTTGTCAGTCGCTGGCTGGTCGACGCTGGGTGGCGTGCCAAACAGCAATCACAGGGCAGGCGCAGCTCTCTCCCGAAGACCATGTTTGCCAGTGTCATCCATGTTGTATCGTGGACCGAAGCACTTTAGTCCAAGAGGAACAGTGACACTCTGGCATCCCAGTCCCGCCGACAGTTGGACACTACCTTGCGTAGGTGCTCTTCTACGGTTTCGATGTAGCGTTCCAAAATGCCGTCGGACTGTGAGTGAATGGGAATGGTCCTGGTTTATGCACTCCCAGACGCTCGAACAATTCTCTCATCAGGTTGGATTCGAAGTTGCGCCCCTGATCACTATGCAGTTCCCGGGACACACCAAATCGGCAGATGAATTTGTCAAGCAGTGCGTCTGCCGCCGTCGAAACCTCTTGGTTGGGAATCGCCTACAACTCTGGTCATTTTGAGAAATAATCCATGGCTACTAGCAGGTAGCGGTTCCCTCGATCCTACGCCGGGTATGGTCCAGCAACGTCGATGGCTATTCTCTCAAAAGGAGCTCCCACGTTCTACTGCTGCATGGCTCCCCTGCTGCGTCTCTTTGGTCCGCGACTGGCTGCACATGTGTCGCACCTTCGGCACCATTGTTCCGTGTCAGTTCTCTGATGCAGCCAGTAGAATCTCTGCCTTAACTTGTCCAGCGTCTTGTTGGCTCCCAAGTGGCCTCCAGTCACTCCAGAATGAGTCTCCTCCAGAACTCCCTTCACCTTGCTCCTGGGCAGGACAAGTTGTTCTATTCGTGTCCTACCATCAGCCGACTCCCAAATCCTCTTCAGGATACCGTCCTTGAAATTGAAAGATTCCTACCGGCCCCAGTAGCTCTTGTAAGTGGTGCTACGGTTGTCGATATCGGCCCACACTAGTCTCTGACCAGACCCCACATTACGCAGTAGCTGTTCAATTTTGGGTCTTTCTTATGTCGTCGTTATCCCATCCTGTGCTCGGCTGGGCGGCGATTGTTTGGACTACGTGGGCGCCATCTCGCTCTTCTACTTTCAGGCAGTGTTTGCAGCCATCCGGGCTCTGGCGTCGTGATAGGCCATCAACGTTGGAATGTTTCTTCCCTTGGCGCTGTTCGGAGGTGAAGTTGTACTCCTGTAGACGTTGAAGCCAACGGGCAGTCTGCCCCTCCAGATTCTTGAAGCCCAATTGCCACGTGAGTGCAGAATGGTCTGTCCTCAGATGGAATTCCTGGCCATACAAATATTTGTGGAAATGCTTTAGGGCTTCCACAATGGTAAGTTCTCTACGGACGACGCAGTAGTTTCTTTCAATCTTGGAAGGTGTTCGGTTGAATTGGGCAACCACCCTCTCTTGGCCGTCCTGTTCCCGAGAGATTACTCCGCCGATGCCTACGTTGCTAGCGTCCGTGTCGAGCGTGAACTTTCTTCCAGGGATGGAGTATCCGAGTACAGAAGCAGTTCAGAACGCCTCTTTCAGCAATTTTTTAAAGATGACTCAACCTCATCCGTCCATTGAAATTCTATTTCTTCTCGGTCAGCTGGGTTAGAGGCTTAGCGAAGTTGGCGTACCCGGCTACGAACCTTCTGTAGTACGTGCAGAAGCCGGGAAAGCGGTCTCGGTCATCCTCTGACGGTCTGCAGCTTCTCCGGGTCCGTGGACACTCCGTTGGTCCCTAGTACATGCCGCAGGTAGCGACCTTCTTCTGGAACAGATGACATTTCTTCGCGTTCAACTTCAGCCTGGCTTGTCGCAATCTCTCGAACAATTTCTTCAGGTTCGACAGTTGTTCGCAGAAAGTCTTGCCGACCACGATGACGTTATCAAAGTACAGCAAACAGGTGTCGTATGTCACGCCTCTCATTACGGACTCCATTAGTCTCTGTAATGTAATTTAGCTTTTGCATAGACACAGAGTAAAACAGCTTAATGCCGACATCTACCTGTCATGTCAAAACACTTTAACTGCTAAAAAAACATTCCACCCGAAAATGATGTATAATAAGTCTCTGCAGAAGTTAAACTTCAAAATTTAGTAGGTCATACAGCAGTGAGAGTGATGCAACTATAGGGACCAATATTATCCATGACACATTGAAAAGACCTACAATTTGTAATATTATTTTCTAAATGGGGATTAGATGGAATCAACGGACAGTCACAATATAAACAAATAGCTGAACGAGAGTATTTTTCAGGCTGAGATATATTGTTCACGTCCTTGGTACCACTACAGCTTTACTTTATTGATGAAAAATCTGAAAAAAGTAGTGTTGTAGTAGAATCCTAAAACTTCTTCTACTCTATTTTGTCGATCAAAAAGAAACAAAAGATCTTATTAAAGAAGAAGCTTCCAAAATGGGTACACAAATAAAAGATCTCAGAAAAACTTCATGTAACAGCAAGGGATAGCAGGCACAAGTGACTCAACAATTAATCTTAATTACGGTATATGGCAAAGTGTGTGAGACTGTGACCTAAACTACTTCACAGAACTGTTGCTTTTGTGAAGTTAACCCGAAAATTATTAACCAACTGGAGGCTTTGGCTGCGTAACCTATAGATACATCAACATTTTGATTTGGTCTTTAGTCATTGCAAGCTTGGATTCGTTTTCTATCTCTTTGCTTCACATATCTTAGATGCTGGAAGTTAAAAAATGGCAAGTCAGAGTAAATCAAAATAAAGAAGCAGTTGAGAAACGGATGGATTTTAAAAGACCATCCCGTCCTAATTCCTTGTGTAGGTAGACTTGATGTAATATGTAATATTTCAAAATGAAAAAGTCAATATTCATAATTTTAAATTAATGCTATACATATGTAACGAAAATTTAATTTAAAAAGCAGGGTCGCGAACCACTGATTGAGAAACAAGGTCTAATGGGTAATATCATAAAGTCTTTTTATTTTTTTGTGACTTGCTTAAGTCAACGTAGTATCAGAACTGTAAACAGTGCATACCAGTTAGCATTAAATATTTTTGGCCGAGTTTTGAGGTGTTCGGTATCACTGTGCATCTCTCACACGAATGACATCTTTGCCTTCATTGACCACTTGGTTTCATCTAGGTTAGTGGATGTCAACTTGTTCTATTCATTTTTAAAATCATTTCCTGATAAAGAACTGGAAGAAGCCGTCAGAACGTACCCTTCTCTTGTAAAGTCTCAACTGAGGACTGAGCTGGAAGTCCTTTGTAAGAGAAGTGACTTTCACAATGCTGATGGAGCAGTAGCCATGCTACAGATTTTAATAGAAAATAATTTACATGAAGATACTTTCCATCTGCTAAGTGAATTGCATAAGACAACTGTCGCAACACCGATGACCTCATCTGAACCAGAGAGGTGTTTTTCGGCCCTGAATAGAATTAAGTGCATTGGCTATGTTGGCAGTGGAAAAAAAAATGTTAACAACATTAGAGACTTCAATAATAATGTTATTGATATTTTCTCTCTAAACTAGGCGGATGGAGTTTCTCTACAAATAAATCCAGATCTTCAAACCGTCTACAACAGCAGTGAAGGTGAGTTCTATAAATTAATTTTACTTTACACTTATTTCTGTACCTGAGAGCTAGAGTGGCGTAAGTCTATTTTTTTCGAAAATGATATTATTACACATTTGAAGTGATCTTATTATGATTCATGAGTGGCACAATGCAACAAATCTATAATAACAGTAATAAACGAAATAAACAAGATTATAATGATGCAAGTCCAACTCACTTTTGAACCAAATTGAAGTAAGTCCACTTACTACTATTTGGCTCTAATAATTTTTGTATGGAGCAAATGTATGTCCACATAAGGTATTTTAGCTATCAGTTTTGACATTAGTATATTGGCTGGAGCTGTTCAATTTTGCTATTTCCTTCTGATTAATTGTATTACACAAACACATGATCATTGTCAAGACCAGGATTCTTGATAAAGTATATTGGTTTTAATTTTGTTTTTCTATGCATAGATTTGGTGCATGCATATCAGAACTCGTTTATCTCTGACGTGTGACTTAGTTATACGAGAATATATCAGTGTATGCATTACTCATATTTTTTTGTTAACATCCATCCAAGAGCAGCACGAGCCGTCACTGGATGTAGTACTCTTCTGCGGTGTCAGTGATGTTATAGTTGTTTATGACTGTTACTATTTGTAATGTGTCCTTAATATTTGGTGAGTTCATGGTCTTCTTCTGTGAGGTGTGTGGCAAATTTTGATTATTGCAGTAATGTTTGAAATCTGAGATGCGCTCGTTGTATCTAATTTTAAAATTTCTGCGGGTTTGACCAATATATTTTAGGACAATTTTTTAAAATTCAGTTTATAAATATCTCCATTGAGTTAGGTTTCGGCATTGTTCAAACGGTTGGGTATTTCGTTATTTAGTTTATTGTTTGTTCTAAGAGTTATATGAATGTTGTGGTTCTTGAAAATGTTATTTAGCCTATTAATAATCTTTTCAAAATAGGCCATATCATGCCATGATCTTTTCGCTGGTATATTTTCAGGCGTTAATGTCGTAGATTTCTACATTGATAATTTATATTTTCTTTTGTTTACACGTTTTTTGATTAGTTGTTTTTAAAGCCATTTTCTGTTGCCAAATTTAGAATATCGTCGTTGTTCCTGCAATAATTCCCTATGTGCAAAATATAAAATTTTTCAGTAGGCAGAAAAAACACATTTATTCATTCTATGGAAACCGTACATAGGAGACTACGAATTCTTACATTTTCGAAACAAGGAAATATAATTACATATGGGAGATTTTATTATTTGCTGTATCATTATTTCAGTTATTTAATAGAGTAAAACCTGAAAATCGATACATATGTCACATAGGAGTTATTGCAGGAACAACGACGATATACTTATATCCTTTTTTGTAATTAGTTCTATTTGGAGGATTTATAATCATCAGGGAACGGATTTATATGGACTAAAAATATATGAAATATGTAAATATATATGTAGTTATTTTTACCAAAATATGGAATTAAATATGGATTTTTACCAAAATATGGAATTAAATATGGACTTAAAATTATAAAAAAATGACTATGTACGTTAAATATTGGTACATTTTAATCAAACTAAACAAAAAAAATATAATGGACGTACCTTATCTTCCAATGTAGTTTCAACAAAACACAATTTTTATTGTCTGTTACCATAACAATAGGTTACAAACATTTCTTTCAAGTGCTGAAAAGTGAATCTTCTTCTATTGTCTCTGAGGATAGATTTATACTGACTAAAAGAGCGTTCGACGTCACAAGAAGTAACTGGTACATAATTCAATTTCACAATGTCTGCTGGGGATAAGTCCAAGTTAATCTTCACTGTTGATTCACCACTCATCACAGCAACAACCTTTTGTAGTTCTTCATATCCAGGGTTTTTTGAAAGTACAGTGTCCACCTTAGCTCTTACTGCATCTGCAACTTTACCTCTACCACGATTCAGTTGTTCCACAGTACTATTTATAATTTCAAAACTTTCAGATAGTGAAAGGTGCCTATTTTGGAGACTTTTGAGCGTTTTTATGATGCATGAAAATGTATGCTGAATGTGAGCTAAGTCATTCTTCACACTTATGTCACAGGTAACTGTTTTCGCAGTATCAATTGAGACTGCATCTTCAGAGTCCAATGCAAGGAGAACATTGTTAATAGAGTCTATATGTTCGGCATAATATTCAACTGCTTCTAGCCATGTACCCCATCTAGTTAAAATTGGCTTTGGTGGCAATGGAATTTCAGGGTACATTTCTTTCAACACGTTAACTCTACTGGGAGCTTTGAGAAATACTTTTTTCACTGATGAAATCAACAAATCTACTTTAGGGAAATTGTCTCTGACCACTTCTGCCACACGATGAAATGCATGCGCCACACAAGTAAAATGAGTCAATTTAGGATATACAACAGATAATGCTTGTCCAGCTTTGACCATATAAGGGGCAGCATCGCTAATAAAGAATAACACATTATCGTACATAATACCCTTTGGCCACAGGATACCCATAGCTTCGTTGAACAGTTTAACTATAGTTTTGTTATTGCACTTTTCTAGAACATCACAATGTAAAAGAATTCGTTCAGAATATTGTTCACTTAACAAACCGATAACTACATTACCAACAAGTCTACCTTCTTTGTCGGGAGTCTCATCAATGGAAACCCAAATTGAACTATCTTTAATTTCATCTCTTATCTTCTGTATTGTCTCATCGTAGATGGATGGAGCATACGTCTTCCTAAGTGTTGACTCATCCGGGATTGTATGTTGAGTATATTTTTCAAGGAATTCCCTGAAGACCTTATTCTTTAGTTTGTAGAGAGGAATATCAGCAGAGATGAGAGAACGGCACAGGTCGATGTTAAACTCAGATCTTACATTCGATGTTGTTGGTTGTGTTAAAAACAATTGTCTCTGCTTGGAATTTAGTTGTTTGTTGGCCTGATGTTTACTAGTTGTAATGTGTTGTTGCACCAGGAACTTTTGTGTAGATGATACTGCACACTGACACAAATTACAAAATAATATTTTATTGTCAGTTGATAAACCATCTTCTTTAAATTCTGAAATGTAACTTGTTAGTTTTGATTTTAAATTGACTGAATGACGTACTTTTGGCATATTTACCGTCTTTATAGTATGATTTACAAAACTGAACCTATGTGTACTCTGACTGGCATTTAACTGTTGAGCTGCACAACTGAAGTCTGTTAAAAATTTTAAATTAAATTAATACAGTTTTGTAACTTACTTTCCCATTGTTGATAGGACTGCTAATTTTCAAATAACTCTGATGTTAAAGGGATTACTGAACATGTGTTTAAATCTCTATTGTTGAAATGTATTTTTAAAAGTTAATGGAATTTTGTTTTGTTTTATTGTTAAACCTAATATAATATGGACTGTTTTATATGAAATATGGAAAATATATGGAAATTAACGAAAATATGTACTAAACTCTAAAATATGGAAAAATATGGAAAATAAAAGTAGGATTTTTCAACCCTACACATTGTGAAACATAAAGATAATGCAAAATATAAATTATATTAGCTTTATAAGTAAATATGTATTTACATATAAATCCTTTCCCTGGTAATGACATATAGACCTAGAGGAAGAAGAACAATAGGAAGACCAAAAAAACGCTTGAATGAACAGATGTGAGATCGGAACAGGCGTAGACCTAATCTGTGAAAGCAGATGATGATGATGATGATGATGATGATGAAAAATAACAATAAATAGCAAATTCAAATGTCTTTATTCTTGTTGGGGCTTAAGTCAGCAATTATCTAAAAAAAAAAAATGGTTTCACGTTGACTGTCACGGAGGAAAGCAGTGTCCTTTCCAGAACATTTTCCTCCCTGCCATAGGACACCGGTGTCCGCTGCTACATGCTTGAATTTGCCATTGTCTCACTGCCACATGTCCGCTGGCTCAGCATTTTGTTGATGCATATGTGTCCGCTATGGCCCACCGTAACCTCATGCATGCAGCAATTTTTATGAATGTTTTATTTTGGTGCAAGACATAAGTCATATTAAATCTTCTTTATTTTCCTTCAAATGAATGTGGATATAAGAAACACATTTACATACACACAAGATATATTTGTGATTACTTTGATCAATTATTATAGACCGTTTTACATGGAAAGGGTACAGAAAAGTATTAAATCAATGATTACGAGGTAATAAATAATGTTCCCGGCCAAAGAGGTCACGGTTGTCCGCTACTTAAAATGTGTCATTTCCAGCGTGATTACTTTTTATTTTGAAAAAAAAAAAAAAACATATCATAATCATTTACAACCAGTTTACAAAATAGTGATTTTGGTCTGAGGGAGATATTTTTTAAATGTCGGTCTGGCAGTCAACTTTGATATTTTGCCATAAGTCCTTTCACAAATAACCGATTAATTAATGGTGGAGAAGAGAATGGGGACGAAGACGAGGAGGAGGAGGAGGAGGAGGAGGAGGAGGAGGAGGAGGAGGAACAGTAGCAGCGGGATTCTCGGGAATTCCTGATCACTGTAGACTACTTAAAATTCGATTTTTCTCCTCCCACTATGCCATCGTGCGTGACGCTAGCTCAGTTATAACACAAGACTAAGGCAATACACTTGCTAAGCTCGAGCAGTGCACTATAGAATTTTGTTGGAACATTATTTGGAGATCATAGCTAAATCTTTGAGTACGTAATGTAATTATTACTGCGCATGCGTGATGTAGAGAAATAACATTTCCTTCTTCTGAACCTGTGAATATAACTGTAATTTCGCGTTAGGGGCGTATCAGAAAAATAAAAAGAAGACTTGTAAAAAATACAATGACCCACATCTGTTATTAAATCAGACAACACACTTCTGCAACTTTTATCCAGTAACAAACCGAAGTCGAACCCTATGGGCACAGCGACTGCATTTATTATATCTCGTGTGAATGTGGTCTGGTGGACTAGCAGGCCACTAAGTGTAAGAATAAACACAAATGAAATATAAAATAGTGCCAGTGACATATTAATCGAGAGTAGCTCGACGCAGTTTTCAGAGTAGCCTTAAAAGAAACTGGCAAAATACTTTCCTCCTATAAATCGTAACATCGCAGGTTTACAATAAATTCAAAGAAGTTGTATAGTGCATATGAAGTTTTGAGATAACCCTGTCACAAAACGAAGTGTGTAATCTCCGAGCAAAAACAGGAAACGCTAGTAGCTTTTTCTATGTAATTCCCTCCTTCACAACTAGACGGTAGTCTGCAGAACTAGCAGAATGCCTATTTCTTACACGAATTTTAAACTGTATTTAACTACTCACATGCACTCCTGTTTGCGTCCCGTACACTGTCTTTTCTCACTCCAGGTATCTACTTTGTTTTATTTTCCAACTTTATTTCATTTTCATCATAAAGTGTTCTTGGGACCTTTATATGATACTAGATTCTTTTGTGTGTGTGTGTTTATATATACAGTCTGATACACGAGGGATTACCGCCACTTACGAAGCTTATTTCCGAAGACATTCTGAGCAAAATCTGTAATATAAATATGAGTCCTATTCTCAATATTTGCAGTTATACTAATTTGAAGATGTTAAAAATACCTATTTTTTTTTTTTTAGTTTTAAGAGTAAAAGAATGTTACAAATATAGAATTAACTATTCAGAAGTATATTTTCTGTAATTTACTGGTAGTTTAAAGCTAGAAATGTGTTGTTAATTCCTTAGTTGGTTTGTAGGCCTACAGATTTTTTTTTCAATTTTAAACAAAAATTTACATTATTCTTACATACTTATCACAATAAATGTTGCAGATCATACGACTTCTGGCAACTCCATTCTCTGCAGTTCAACTTTTCATCCTACTGTACAATCTTAAAGAGTTTACAAGACTGACGTGTTTGTAACAATTGACGTGATAAGTGCGTAAGAAAAATGTAATTTTATGGTTAAAAATTAAAAAAAAAAAAGTGTACGAAGCAACTGTGGAATTAACAACACATTTTTAGCTTCAGAATGCTAGCCAATGAAAGAAATGATACTCCTGAATAATTCATTCTCTAATTGTAACATTCTTCTACCTTGAAACTAAAGAAAAAGGGTACTTTTTACAACTTCAAATCAGCGTAACTCTGAAAATATTTAAAATCGTACATATGCTTATATAACATATTTTGCTCAAAATATCTTCGGGAATATGCTCCGTAAGTGGCGGTAACTCCTCGTGATTTACTCTGTATATATTCTTCACTCTACACTCAAAAAGAAAACTCACATTACCATAAATACCAAAGAAGAAAAACTTAAATGCAACCCCATCCCAGTCTGAAAAATCCGCTGCCAACTCTGGCATAGTTATTCTATATCTAACATAAACATAATCATAATCAATCTAGCACAGTGGTGAATGATGACCCAAAATATACGTGAAGCAATTTCCTAGTTTATAATCACCACCACCACCACCACCACCACCACCACCATCACCACTTCATTTGACCCTTACAGCAGGTGTTTTAGTTACAATAATGACTCACCTGTACCGCAGCATCATTTCTATGAGAAGTTGAACTACATCCAAAAACAGTGATCACCTCACCAAACAAATGCTGAGTAGACTATTTCACATGTTCCCCTGTAAACTAGATTCTATTGAAATGATTGCTAAATCTTCAAGTGTATTTTCTTGTATACTATTGGCTATTTCGCGCGTATGTCTATTTCTTCACAGTCGCAGTGCTCACGGGGATCGTACACGTTGGCCAACAGCATTAGCTGTGGAAAACTGAATGCTAATTTCTCATTACATAGTTTTAACAATTTAATGTTCGCAATGAAAACGGCTGGTTTACCGGACTTTTAATAAATTAAGCACGATATCATATTCTAATAATACAGCATTACTAGCACTGAAATACATAAAAGTAAGCTTTCTTTCCTGCACTGAGTAGTTATTAGAATACCGATATTAACATTCTAGCCCCATCAACTAGGTTGCTTTGTGGTGTAGAGGTAACATTCTTGACTGTTGCGCTGGAAACACGAGTTCATTTTCTGGCGTCGGCGCTATGCTCATTTTATAGAGTACATCTAGGTCAGAAAGCATGGTTAGACATAACGGCTCGGTTAGAAAAGCCAACGTACTATGGTAGGAACGATCAAATGTAGGAAATAGAAAACGGATGTAGGTAAATTCTCATTTTTAAATAGAACTATAAATGATTGAAATGACCTACCTGCAGCGGTCTTTGAGGGCTGTCCTTCCTTAAGGAGATTCAAGAATAACTTAAAAAGTTGTGTATAAAGTGCAATTTAAAATTAAAGTGACATTTCACATTTAATTTTTTAAGGTGACATGTATTTATTTAGCCTGACGAGTTACTTCCTTGGTTTGAATTGTAAATTATTTAAAAATAGCGTGTAAGAGGGCCTTAGACTAGAAATGTTTAGCTTAAATGTAGTTCTGTTTATAAGTATGCATAAGGGTGTAATTATTTGACTTATTTGAACTGTTGTATCAGTGAAGCGAGGTGAGTCAGTGAAGTGAAGTTATGGTTTTACAGTGCAGTGAATAGTTCCGATCAGTGATAATTTATAGCGTCAATGAAATGTGTTCTATAGTGTCAGTGAAATGTGTCCTAAAGTGTCAGTGAAATGCGTCGTAATGCCACTACAGTGAGTGAGATGAGAGTAAAGTGAAAGACTATTGAAACTTATGTAGGGCCTATAAATAATTATGTAGATTGTATTGTAAAATTAGGTATTTTATTTATGTTTTATTATTAATTGTAATTATTATGTTAAATTGTATTGTGTATTCTTATTGTGTTGTGTATAAAATTGTATTGTGTATTGTATAATTATATTGTGTATTGTAAATTTTATTGTGTATTGTTTATCATTTTATTTTGTATTGTTTATATTGTGTATACCACTGCCACCGGGTGCTTGCCCACTTGCAGTGTAAATAAATACATACATACAACATTGGCTTCTCTCCCACACTGTTTGACACAAGAAACTAAAACTGATATAACATTTTTTTTAGACTTTCTTAGATATTAGAATGGATATTAGCCCTCCTGCTAAGCCGAGGAGTGTTGTGAGGATAGTATTATTTCCTACCTGACACTAGCTTCAGTTGAAACTTGTCTACGGTTAAAGCTATCAGTATAGGCCATGATTCTCCTTCTCTTTCTCAATCTCTCTTTTGCCTTTGCCATATGGTACACACGCGGGGACACACTACTGCATCAGTTTCGGTAGCAATGTGAAAACGCAGATTTTAAATTGTCATATCTACTTGCGTTTGAAAATATTGTATAAAGGAGCTTTTGACAATGTTTTTAGTATTTAATGCTTCTATTTGGCAGCAATTATAGTGAAACAGAGCTTCAGTACCTTCATCCGAACGCTCGCCAGTGATCTAGCATAATCGGAAATGTGATCTCACATAAATGCATGCTATCTACTAAATTTCATATTATATTTTCATTAAAACAAAACAATTGTTTTTAAGAAATAAAATTGTTTGGACATTGAGAGTTTTCCGCCTAAGGATATGTCTTTCACTGCAAACCCAGCATTCTCCTATCTTTCCTCTTTGTACGTGATCCATGTATCTTAATGTCGGCTATATCTGATATCTTCTTCTGCCCCGAATTTTTCTCTCGTTCAGCATTCCTTCCAGTGCATCCTTCAGTAGGCAGTTTCTTCTCAGTCACTGACAGAACTAATTTTTTTCTCTTCCTGATCAGTTTCAGCATCATTCTTTCTTTACCTATTTTATCCAGCACAACTTCATTTCTCATCCTGTCTATCCATTTCACACGCTCCATTTTTCTCCAAATCCACATTTCAAATTCGTCTAGTCGCTTCTCTTCACTTCGTCGTAATGTCAATGTTTCTGCAACACACACAATACCACATTCCACACAAAGCACTTAACTAGTCTCTTCCTTAGTTCTTTTTCCAGAGGTCTGCAGAAGATGCTCTTTTAATAGAAAAATGATCAAAACACTGTGTCAAGTTAATATAGGGGTTCAAGTAAGTAACTGTCCTCGTAGGTCTCGCCGGCAAATAAACAATTTCAAGACTCACTGCAGGTAGTTCATTATTATTGCCTGCGAGGAGATCGGCTATCTCTGTAATCTCCATGATGTAATCCTGCTAAAATTAGTCTGCATTAACCAAATACAAGATATTAATCGTCCATACTACACACAGGAACATATTAAAGCACTACCTCGCCTCACAGCAGTGGAAAATGTAAAATCTAGATTATCTGTGGTTAAAGTTAGCTGATTTTCCATCATTCCCACCGAATGGGCTATCTTGGGTGCATTTACACATTTTAAACTAGAACACAAACGGAAATTTGAAAACTTTCTTGGTAAAAATCCATACAAAGAATTTGTGGGGTTCACCCTGAGTGCCTTGTGTTGCCTCCCGCATGCAAGTATCTCGTGTGAAAGCGTGTTTCCAAAGTACCATACTACGGAAACAACTTTAACGACTTTATAACAGACATAGATAATGACATACTCCTGAAGAAACAGTGGTTCAAGATTGCGGATGCTGGAACTACATTCAACAGATAAGATGTTGACATCGAAGGGCGTCGTCAGGAGGGACAAGTTAGGGCAAGTGCCCCTTTGACAAATTAATGGTGAAAAGATAATAGAAACAACAAAAATGGAGAATTTACGACAAAAAAATAAGTTTATAACTAAAAATCTGTTTGTTATTATATTGAAGGAAGTAAAGCATCCTGAGTGCTGGAATATACGATTGAATTCCCGAATATTCTGGAAAGTTGGTCCACAGACGAAGTATATAGAACCCTTCTAGAAGCGTGTATGACGTGTGTGATGCAGCCCTATTTAAGTTTCCTGATTGGCCGAGGAGTTGGTCAACGTTCTGCGTGTGTGCTGTCAGAAGTCAGCTGTTCTACCGATTTCCACTTCCTTTCAGATTTAGTGTGTGTATGTATTCTGTGATCATCTGCGTAGTTCTAGATTTTGTATACAGCATCAGGATATTTAATCAGCACACCTGAGGCACAGTCAGTCAGTGTGAATTATACAGGGACATCATTTTATTTTTACTTCAATTTTTATTGTTCCTGCGTTTCTAAATGTACTTGACTCCACCCCTTTCACTAATGTCCTTGCTAACGTCAGTCACACAAACTTACGGTCGCTGTTGCTAGCAGTGAAATAAACAGTACAGGGTACAGTGTGTTTCAGAAATATGTTGCATTTTCTATAGAAGAAAAAGCATATATTATTGAAGTTTATTTTCACACAAGTATGGTGTGTAGCATAACTGAATTTATCTGTGTGGACTGAGCACAAGTGAAGATTAGAGTTACCAAAAGTACGGTACTTAACAGCATTATTTAAACAAGAGTTTTGTTTTACTGTTCGTAGGTATGAAGGACTTTGATAGAAACTGGAATTACAATGTAACCGAATGTGAAAAACAGTTTTTTTCCTGATTATATCATTACGGAATACTTTCGTAGAAATGTCATTAATCTGATAGATAAATTTAGAGCAACAGAGTGTACAGAAAGGAAGAAAAGTGTAAGATGGCCAACAAAGGTGACAAAAGATGCTGTAGAAAGGATGCAGCGACGTCTTAATAAGTCGGTCAAGAAGTTAGCTGTAGAAATTGGGGTTTCTTACGGAAGTGCTCACAAAATCCTCAGGAATAAATTAGGTTAGTAATATGCTGAATAAAGTAGACATTACATAATTATATAACCGCCTGAAGAGTTGAGTTTGAAAAAAAATTGTTACTATTCTACTGTTTTCTGATAAAATACTGTAAAGTAATGACCAAACTGAAAATCGTAATACTATATTTCCCTGTAATATAAATGGATACACTACTTTTCTCTCCTCCTATAGCTAGTAAAATGATTTGTTTGCATATTGCACTAGCAACTCCAAACTCCTGTAATGGAAGGGGGTAACAGTGTTTCCGAGTATAGCCAGGTTAATGTTAAAAATGTTAGTAAAAATAAAGTGATGTCCCTGTACAATCAACCAGTGATCTCAGCTCAGTGTCAAGTGTTTAAGGTTCAAAACGCTATAAGAATTACCACGCAGTGACGCCGCCATGTTGTACAACACCGCCTCAGTCTGGGAGTTTTCGTTCAATTTCATCAATCGGCACTTCGCATATAAAACATGGATATTAAGAAATTCTTTGGTACGTACCTTTTTACCTTATATAATATAATAACAGGTACGGATCGAAGTTAACAAGCTATTGTGGTTAGTGAAACTAATCAGGAATAATGTTTTCATAATCGTCATGGAAAGTACTGGTCGTAATATGTTTGTTTTAACTTTTGCAATATATTGTTTGCAGTTAATTTGAAAGGGGAAAAACCAGATGGAAATGGGAGTGGTAACGACTAAGACGAATAAGATACCAATGTGTGAACAAAGACTAGAAGGCAATCCATCCTACTTCGAATAATGAGGGACCCAGATTCAGCTGTTAGACGAGTCAAGATATGGAACCAGACATCGAAACTGACGTTTCAGAAGAGGACAATGTCAGCTACGAACAAGACATTGGTAGATACGTTGGACGGTGATCTATGATTTCGACTGAGAAAAAGAAACAGGAAGATTGTTGGATTCAACCTAAGATCTATAATATTTCTGAAGATGCTACCCTCTTGAAGAGGAAATTCAGTCATCAATGATTGGAGACACATTCTCCATGGTTGGCATACTCCAGGCGCCTAAAGGGAGCATGTTGCAAGTATAGTATCTTATGTTCACCAAATCAAAGTGTAATCAGATGCGTTCTTGACTCTTCGATAATAAGATCTTTCACGAAATAAAAAGATGTGCATGAGGTTTGTAAATGATATACAAACATCCAGTGGCATAATACTGCTGTTCAAGCATCTGTAAGACTGTTCTACATAAGAAAATCATAGAAGAAAATAAAAAGTTAATATCTTCAATAATTTCATAAGTGACGTTTTCTGGTACGCACGATTTACAGGTTCGGGGTAAGCATCATGACAAGAGAGTGCTGAAAGATTTATGCCGTTTGCGAATAGATGCGAGAGACCAATCATTGAAAAAACATGTTCAACATGGGAACACAAATGTCGCATAACAATAAGTTCAGATTCAGAAACATTTCTATATGTGGTATTGTTATAAAGGAGAGCATCGTCATTAGGATGAAAGAAGCATACGCGTATAGCTTACTAGCAAATGAAATCGCTGGTATTTAGGGGGAAGGAGTAGTATTCCATAGGATTTCAGTATTTCGACAAAGAAGCCGATAAAATCAAAAAGGAATTTATTGACTTTGTTGACCTGGAAGCGCTTGACGCTAAAACCATTGCGAAAGCCATTGACGATTTTGTCACAAGCGAAGAATTGGATCCCAAGAAATGCGTGGGTTTGGGTTTTGATGGCTTTCTATGATGTCTGGCAAAGAAGGTGGGGTCCAAGGCATATTGCGAGAAAAGTTGGATATTGTCAAAGTCTAGCAGCACATTCGACGCATTGTGGAAATGGTTAGCCACCATCGCGAGAATGAAGAAAATGTCACCGATGAAGTGTTAAAAGAAGGCAATCAAATAGCCGAGCAACTGAGACTGGATCTGAATATACCCGGATTCTTGATAGGCAGCAGCATCGCAGCAACAAAGTCCTCCGAAGACCTTTAATATGTAACTCCGCACCCGGATTCTGATATTTATTATTAGGAATTACGGTTTCCTACTGACAATACACCTGCCTTTGCATTAACATATCTACATCCTTCGCACATGTTACTCATGACAATCATGAATTAAAGGAAAAGGCAGGTTCATTCTATAACTTTTACCATTTGGAGGGTCTAGAAGCAGAGTTGAAACTTTTATAGGCTACAAAATATGGAAGGACGAGAAATTGAGTAGTGAAGAACTAAAAGACTTTGTTATCTCCCAAGTCTTAAAGGAGACTGAACCTTTCTTACCGGCGACTAAAAAGGCTCTGCTGACACTGATCGCCCAGCCATGCACCCCCAGCACAGTAGAGCGCTCTTTCAGGATAAACTGCGAATGATCAAGACATTACTACGAAGTAGGACTACTATGGGAGAGGACCGATTAAACGGACTGGCTATGATTAGAGTACATATAATCTCTGTGGTTTTTACAACTACGATTACTTCATTCAAACAGTGGTTGAAAAATTTGCCATGAACACAAGAAAATCACTTTTTCAATAATTATCAGTTATTTGGAACTCTTCCGTATTGTGAATTTTTCGTTTCATATTGTATTATATTTGCTATTCTATTCTATTAATAAAATAAAAATTAATTAAATGTAAATTATTTCCTTATCAATATAAATATATCTAGTTTATTATGCTTGCTCCTTTCCCTGTAAGGTCTAAAAAATATAAGCTGCCTCCCCCAGCTTGGACGGTGGTGACAGCCCTGTTGACATCCATAATGAAAACTTTCTTAACAGCTCACCAGTA
This sequence comes from Periplaneta americana, assembly GCF_040183065.1. Classification (NCBI taxonomy): domain Eukaryota; kingdom Metazoa; phylum Arthropoda; class Insecta; order Blattodea; family Blattidae; genus Periplaneta; species Periplaneta americana. The sequence continues at coordinate 12,838,534 of NC_091128.1, read as the reverse complement.
GAAGTGGAGATTAAGATGACATAGATGCCATGATGACCGAATTGTGAACTTTGTAAGTCGAAGGCAGTACATTCTATCTTCATATCAAGTAACATTCCGAAATTTTATTCTAAACTCAGAAAAATATTTTCGCTATGATTCTCTCAAAGTTTACCGTAGGGGAGAGAGAGGCAGGTTGGCTCTAATTTTACGTTTCATTTTTTTCTGTAATTTGCATCGCATTTTATGAAATCCTCAAGGATGGTTGTTCTACTTGGTTCTTTGGCTATGTGGAGAGCTGTATGAATTTAGATTTCGATACGATTTAAATTTGAAATTTTGTATTATTCTTAAACGTGCAAATTGAGTCAACTTACCCCGCCCTGGAGGCAGACTGACACGTGGTATGGGGCTACATGTTAAACAAGAGCAAACTGCTTATAAAATTAGATTTTTTAATTTAGAATTTATTTCTTTACACAGGAAAATGATTCAATATGGTAAACACACTTAAATATAATATAACCATGGAATTAAAAACTCAGATAAAAGAAGAACTGAATCCTAGAAAAACAAGGTAGAAAAATTAATTTTGACCTTGTAAATGACTATATATCATATAGCCTAGTCTTATTAAAAAGTATCTCAGAAGGAGGTTATGCAAAGAAATTTTCTGTTTCCATCTGTAAAATTTTATGTGCCATAATTTACACGGCAGGCATTGTATTCGCCCTTCACCTGGTGCACATTCTGAATAAGATTTAACACAATACAGGCAATATGTCTCTCTGCCTTCTTCGTTACTTTCCCTTCTTGAATAATTCCTTATCTTTCGACCGGTCTTAAGATTCCTTTTGTCACTACTACTTTCTCCTCTTGTATTTTTGTTGAACAAATTCATTATTCTTTTTCGATTTTCTCTCCTCTAATGCTTTTTAGCTGGAGAGTCAGTAAGTATCACAGTAAATAATTTTCCCCTTACGTCCTCAACCGTAGCGTAGGCTACTTGCAACACCGAGAGAGAGAGTCTGGTATGGGATATTAAAATCCTTGGCCACACTTCTGTTTTCGAACTTTACAGCACTAACAGCTCGTAGCATTATGTCAGGTGAAGTAGTTGCTGTCAGTTTTTTATAAGTCCTCATTTTCTCATTCACTGCAATGAACATTATATTTTTAATATTTATAATCAATTAAATTGAACTTATATAATAACAAATTGTATGGGTAAGTAAATTATGTGTTGTATAATTTATGTAATCATTTAAAGTAATACAGCGGGGTAGGTTAAACACCGTGCCAATCTGCCCCCTAACTGTGCCAGCTTGCCTCTAGTGTAGATATTTAATTTGGGTTGAAATTATGAATTAGAATAATGAATGATCGAAATGAAATTAATGCGAAACAGAGCCAATTAAATGTACTTTCCAACGATGTGTTTAAAGTTCACCTAATATTACACATGTACCCTGTAAAAAATAATCAGAAGATGGTGAAAATTTACTTATCTTGCTGCAAACACAACTTTATGGCTTCCTTCTTCTGCCGCTTGCCACAAAGGTCTGAAACTTTCATGAAACGTGCTTTATAAAGCAAGAATCATATTGTCTGCGTTGTGCTGCAATCCGTCGCTTAACTACCGAAATAATTTAATATTGGAGCACAAAAATTCGCTCCGGCGCCAGGGATCGAACCTGGGCCTTGGTTCTACGTACCAAGCGCTCTCACCATTGAGCTACCCCGAAGTTCAATCCACAGCGACGGATCGAACTCCCCTCCTCCAGTGTTATCGCCTTTGTGGCCTGACTCCAATTTGGCAAGTATGTTGACATTTTATTAAGTCAACTGCCATTATACAAGGAGAGCACTCAGTTCAGTGACTTGATGGCCGAGATTTCACAGTAATCTGTACAGAAATATGCACTGTTGCTAGAAAAATTTTCTTAAGGATATTATTTTATTGGTCCTACAGAATATGTATGTTATGATAACAGTTAATATTTAAGAAGAAAAATTGGCTTATTTTTCTCCTCCAATATTAATTGTTACCATGACAGATATGAGCCGTTCAGAGCAGAAGTGGTGTAAGTCGAGAATGGGTAATGAGATTTAAAGTGAACATTCTGTAAAATACAGCGCAAAGTAGCAATTATATTCAATTTATTTGAACTATTAGTAGTGAGTGGATAGCAAAAAGGACATATTAATTGCTACTTTGCGCTGTATTTTACAGAATATTTACTTTAAACCTCATTACCCAATTTTGACTTACACCACTTTTGCTCTGAACGGCTCATATATTCTGTAGGACCAATAAAATAATTTTATTAAGTTATTTTACGACGCTTTATCAACATCTCAGGTTATTTAGCGTCTGAATGAGATGAAGGTGATAATGCCGGTGAAATGAGTCCGGGGTCCAACACCGAAAGTTACCCAGCATTTGCTTTTATTGGGTTGAGGGAAAACCCCGGAAAAAACCTCAACCAAGTAACTTGCCCCGACCGGGAATCGAACCCGGGCCACCTGGTTTCGCGGCTAGACGCTCTAACCGTTACTCCACAGGTGTGGACTAATAAAATAATAATCTTTAGAAAATATCGAAATACTCGTAAAGCTGGTGTGAAAACGTGCCTCTGTAGCAAAACTTGCTTCCACCTTCCCTACGTGTCTAATACCACTTGTATATTGCAGAACTCTCTATTACAAATAAAACGAGAGGTCGCACAGCCGAGAAATTTCTGACAGAGGCCGCTCGTCATGACTAATTTTATATGCAACTCCGGCGTCGTCATTTCCGTAGAGGAGGGAGATGGGCGCGATCACACAAGTTGCATCGTACTAATAACATAGTATGGATGGCTTTTGAAAGAGGCACTAAGATCAAAATAAAAGGACCGTGATGATGATGATGATGATGATGATGATGATGAATACCGTTAGCCTTCGGCTCTGGCTTACAATGTTAGTTTGCATTTGGAATAATTATACTATTGTTTGCTTGACTTCGTATCCCGGAACGGGTGCGAAGAATGCTGTAGTCTCCAACAGAAACCAGGTGTATGAATTCTCTATTGATTTTAAGGAGAAGATTGGAAATTGAAAACTACAATATAAAATATCAGCTTTGTAACATTTTTCGGCTAACCTTCTGTGTAACAATTGATCGATGAGGTTTGATAAGTTCACTTTCTCCAAAATACTGGCCTCTGTGGACATCTATCTAGTGAGCTGAGACGATCGTCAACCATATTTGTGCGCAGATAATTTTTTACTCTTCTCAGTATAACGACAAGGCGCATTCCGCTGAGTAGTTGAACGCTAGAATAAACGAGAACATCCGGCGAGCAATGTCAATGTTTGGCTAATCTGCTGTAGTCAAATGTTGTCAACATCATTTATGAGTAAAATTGTGCGTGAGTTACAGTTACCTAAATTGACACCTTTTCATTTAATTTTTGTGCATGTTTAGACAATTTTGATAGGCACGTGCTTTTTAGACACATGCTTTTCATTCAACTACTTATGTAGTTTTACTGACATTTTGGGCCGACAAGTTATATAACAGATACATTTATTATGATCCGTCATTAATTGTATAAGGAACATTGAATAATAAATCACTTTAATGATATGTAGGCCTATCACATTAATCGGACGTGTATTTTCCCCTATTTGAGCATCATCAGGTCCCTCATTTTACGTTATAGGACTCATTTTGAACAAGTTCAATGTATTTGTCCAATTAATGTACCAAATATCATTAGAATGATTATTTAATTCTTCTTAGACAGTTAATGGTGGTTCATAATAAATTAATCTATTATATTCATGTAGTGCTAAAAATGAATACAATTTTTACCTACACTGAAAACAACATATCATAAACCACTATAAATCTCTATCAAAGCACATATCATAATTCATAACTAATATTGAAACCAGTTTTTCCCTGGACACGAGGTTGCCTACGCTTCAACCATACAGTGTGGGTGTCTCTTGAGCTCTGCACAGCGGTCAGATGTGAACAAGAGCAGGTTTCAGACATACAGACAGCGTATACTTTGGTGGAACATAAACGTTGCGCACTACCTGTTCGGAACATTTGGAGTGACATATAATGAATATAAAGTTGTTACTCTTGGTAGTCCTCTATGGAGTGTGCAATTTAACTAAAGCCTACATAAATAAGAATTACTTAATATAGCACTACAGGTTGGTAGAAATCGACTCGCTCACTAACTATCGCACTGGACACCTAGCACCACAGTTTAGCACTGTTGCTGTAACCAGACGGTACAGAAAACAATAAGGAATAAGGTTATGAGATCTATATAGAACAGGAGGGGTAACATTAGTAGCAAAAAACTAGCTAGATATAGAATAGAGACTTTGTGGGAGAAGAGGAGGTTAGGTTACATGGAACGGCATAACACAAATAGGAGATTACTTGTTGTATTATGGGAAAGGAAACGATAATCACCAGTAAGGAACAGGATTCTTTGTTCATAAAAGAATAAAATCAGCAGTAAAAAAGTCGAATATATCAGTGAAGGTTATCGTATTTAGTACTTAAGGGTAGGTGGTGCGATATCGTTCACGCCACTACAGAAGAGAAAGACGATCACATAAAGGATAGCTTCTATGAGGAATTGGAACACACTTTTGATCAGTAACCTAGATATCACATGAAAATTGCATTGGGAGATTTCAATGCTAAAGTAGAACGGGAGGATATTTTTAAACCGACTATTGGAAAAGAGAGCGTACACGTAACTAATAATGATAATGGATTTTGCTTAGTCAACTTTGCCACATCAAAAAATTTATTTGTCAAAAGTACAACATTCCCTCATAAGGATATAGCCTACATAAATAAACTTCGACTTCTCCAGATGGATTGACACATAACCAGATAGATCACATCTTGGTAGATAAAAGAAGACACACTAGTATAGTAGACATTCGAACATTCAGGGGGGCAGACTGCAATTCTGACCATTATTTGGTAATTGGAGAACTAAGAGAAAGACTATCAGTAGCCAAGCGAGTAGAGCAACAAGTTAACAATAAAAGATTCAATATTCCGAAATTAAAGGACGAGGAAATAAGCAAAATTACCATGTCGAAATTTCAAATAGGTTTGCCTTATTAGCAAGTTCCGACGAAGTTGAGGAAGAGTTAGATGTTAATAGCGTATGGGAAAATATCCCAGATAATATCAAAATTGCAGGTGAGCAGAGCATAGGTTATTATGAAACTAAGAAAAAGAAACCGCGTTTTGATGAAGATTGTTGCAAGGTAGTAGAAAGAAGGAAACAGGCAAAATTGAAATTCTTACAAGATCCAGTTGAGGTGAATAGAGATAATTATTTCAATAAAAGACGGGAAGCAAATCGTACACTTAGGAATAAAAAGAGAGATTACTTGAAGGAAAAATTGAATAAGGTACAAACAAATAGTAAAAAAATAAAAACATTAGAAATTTATATAAGGGCATAAAGGAATTCAAGAATGGATATCAGGCAAGGGTAAACGTGATCAAGGATGAGAATGGTGACTTGCTTCCAGACGCTCATTCAATCCTGCACAGATGGGAAAATTATTTTGGGTAACTACTAAATATACATAGGCCAAATAGAAATGATCGCGACGAAAATGAAATACAAACTGCAGAGCCATTTATACCCGAACTCACACTTTCTGAAGTCGAAATTGCGATAGAAAATCAATATCGATCAAATTCCAGCAGAATTAATACAAGTGGGTGGAAGCGCATTATCTAACGAAATGTATAAGCTTTTGCTTGCTATTCGGGAAAAGGAAATTGTACCAGAACAATGGAAGGAGTCCATAATTGTACCTATTTTTAAGAAGGGGGACAAAACCAACTGTGGTAACTTTCGAGGAATATCACTTTTGCTGACGTCGTACAACATTTTGTCCAGTATTCTTTCGAGAAGATTAACTCCATATATAGATGAAATTATTGGGGATCATCAATGTGGTTTTAGGTGTAATAGATCAACTATTGATCAGATATTTTTTATTCGACAGATAATGGAGAATAAATGGGAGTATAAGGGTACAATACATCAGTTATTCATGGATTTTAAAAAAGCATAGAACTCGGTTAAGGGAGAAGACTCATATAATATTCTTATTGAATTTGGTATTCCCTACAAACTAGTTCGATTAATTAAAATGCGTTTTAGTGAAACTTACAGCAGATTCCGTATAGCCCAGTTTCTATCTGATGCTTTTCCAATTCACTGCGGGCTAAATTAAGGAGATGCACTATCACCTTTACTTTTTAACTTCGCTATAGAGTATGCCACTAGGAAAGTCCAGGATAGCAGAGAGGGTTTGGATTGGAACGGGTGACATCAGCTGCTTGTCTATGCGGATGACGTGAATATGTTAGGAGAAAATCCACAAACGATTAGGGAGAATGCGGAAATTTTACTTGAAGCAAGTAAAGAAATAGGTTTGGAAGTAAATCCCGAAAAGACAAAGTATATGGTTATGTCTCGTGACGAGAATATTGTACGAATTGGAAACATAAAAATTGGAAATTTATCCTTTGAAAAGGTGGAAAAATTCAAATATCTTGGAGCAACAGTAGTAAACATAAATGATACCCGGAAGGAAATTAAACACAGAATAAATATGGGAAGCTTTATCGTCCAGTCTGCTATCAAAAAATCTGGAAGTTAGAATATATAAAACAGTTATATTACCGGTTGTACTGCATGGTTGTGAAACTTGGACTCTCACTTTCAGAGAGGAACATATGTTAAGGGTGTTTGAGAATAAGGTGCTTAGGAAAATATTTGGGACTAAGATGGATGAAGTTACAGGAGAATGGAGAAAGTTACACAACACAGAACTGCGCGAATTGTATTCTTCACATGACATAATTTGGAACACTAAATCCAGACGTTTTACGTGGGCAGGGATTTGGCACGTATGAGGGAATCCAAAAATGTGTATAGAGTGTTAGTTGGGAGGCCGGAGGGAAAAAGACCTTTCGGGTGGCCGAGAAGTAGATGGGAGGATAATATTAAAATGGATTTGAGGGGGGTGGGATATGATGGTAGAGACTGGATTAATCTCGCTAGGATAGGAACCAATGACGGGCTTATGTGAGGGCGGCAATGAACCTCCGGGTTCCTTAAAAGGCAGTAAGTAAGTAACTTCCAATGTGTCGAAAAAAATACAAAAGTTTATGCTATCGAGTATTGGAACACTTTCTATAGGTATAATCCAAAATATTGCGTTAATTCAACACATCAAGAGATGAATAATTATTTCCTCCTTCTTAAAAGCTTATTTATCATACAAGATTTTTCCACAGTCTAGTATATACAGTCGCGAAGCTCAATACGTAGTAAATATGCAAACATTAGATAGTTGCTCACCACTAGGATCGTTCATATCGCCTCATTACAGGCAATGCAAAATAGTACCGTCACAGTCTATTGTTTCTAGCACCCTCAAAACTCAAGCTTCGTGACTGTATATAGTAGACTGTGGTATCATCACAGCATCACAGTCTACTATATACAGTCGCGAAGCTCACTATGTAGTAAAAATGCAAACATGGGTAGTTGCCCACCACTAGGATCGCTACTATCGCCTCATCATCTCAGATCTCTCTCCTAGCAGCCAACAAGATATGTTACACTTTCGTTGTCGTGTTCTTTTGGAAAAATTAACACCTTCCTTCCATTATTGAAATATTAAATGCATAAAGTTAATTTATTATTTTAATGAAGTATATTAAATTCCACCATAAACTCGAAGATACCTGCAAGAAATAAGTTAATATAAGTTTTGTTTGTTCAAAACGAACTGAAATTTACTATAATAGCTTCACTCATTCAAGATTATAGCGATAATTAACTATGAAACCAGTAAATATTAATTTGCATTTCTCTTTACAACAATAATAATGGAAATATGAATTAATGGAGTAACTTACGTGTACCGGTACTTGTAGTGTAGGCTTACGTAGTTAACAAAGTGGGATGAGGTTAAGCAATAATAATCACACCAGAATTGGAAATAAAACGTGATCAATAAATTTTATTGTAACAGACTTTTTCTACGTCTCTAGTAAAGCAACAAATAAAAATAACAACAAAATTAACAGCTATAATTAAAAACATATCCTTTGAAGAAAAAAGTAGGCCTAAGTAATAATAATCCAACCAGAATTGAAAATAAAACGTGATCAATAAATTTCATGAAAACATACTTAATTTTTCTACATCTTTACTAAATAACACATAAAAATAATAACAAAATTAATAACTACAATTAAAAATATATCCTCTGAAAAAAAAAGTAGACCTAACCTTTATTTTTCTGGAAATTTAGCAGCCTAAGTGACAGAACTTTAACCGGTATCTAATGTCCTTTCGGTTAGACTGAAACGTTTCATTGTGAAATTTAAGGATGTAATGTATTCTAACAGTCACAAAGAAATTCAAATTAACAGTTTTGTTTCTGCACAGCATTCTTGTGGAAACCCAGGAACCTTTCTGAATCTTTCGGAAATCGGAAAAAGGATAACTCTGGCCTCTTTCTCTTACTGTTGCTACAATTTATAGCACTACAAACGTCTCCTCCTTGTCCCATATTATTATTCCAATTATTATATTTTAGCCATTAACATTTTCATTATAACCAATAACGAACATTTCACAATCATCAATGTGAAATACGCAACGAGCTAGCACTCGATAGAAATACGACACAGTCCAAAGTCGACCATGGACAATCTATTGTTTCTAGTTGCAAACCGCTTGGAGCGCTTTATCAAGAAATTTGCAAAAAAAAAAAAAACACCTCAAGCTTCGCGACTGTATATAGTAGACTGTGATTTTTCCGTTACAAAAAATTTGTCGTCATAGGTCAGTCATGTTAACATCAGCTCGCCATGAGTATGTCACCCACCGTATAAACAATCGAGACTGCGGACAGCTGTACTCTTCCCCTCTTTCGTCGCGAGAGGGGTGAATATGTGCACTGGTAGTACGAAACATTCGATTGCTTGCTCTACAGAATCTACTGGTAACAACGTGATGGTACGTCTTAGCGAGATCTTCTAGAGTTTTGTTTATGTATGTGTTATGTCTGGTTGATTACTTTATTTTAAAATGTATAATTTATTTTGCTGGAGTGATGGGAACAATTAATTAACTCTGTTTATATTTTGTTCATTATGCGATTATATTACGTCAGGATATCAGGGTAATTGTAAAGTGTATTAATTGGTATTCAAATCGCACTACGAGTGCTTGAATCTGCAATAGATGTTAATTAATCTTGGTTTTTCAAGCTTTCAAGCAGCAATCACGATGAAGAGGCACAATGTACTATAATGTGTAAAAAACATATTATCTGTAAGAAACGTAATGTACAACGACATTTCGATATATATAATTCACATGAATACAAGAACTTCGCAGAAGATGATAGGATGAAAATGATGACATTTGAACAAATATTAAACACAATTTTTGAAACTTTAAATAATCTAGATCTTATTAAAATATTGAAAATCTAACTAGAAGTTAAAACTATTTTCTTTTTTAATTTAAAAGCTTTACTGTGGTTATTATTTATATTTGCTTAAATTCCATCCCGCTCGTAAGTCTGCAGCAGAAGTAGTGTCCATATCGGAGCACTTATAGGTGTGAACAATTTTTTCACTAATGAAGCTCAACAAAATTAGGCGAAGACCACGCTTCAAAGATTCTCACAAAGAGTCCATTATGAGAATATATTCCAGCAACACTGACATTGGAAGAATTACTTATAGACAACATCACTAAACTTTACAAAATTGAAACTTTCACGAATAATGACAAACCCGGATGTTTGTGTATGTGTATGAAACAAGAGAGATTCGAATTATTTTAGTTTTATTTAAAAAAAATCGTCAATATTATGAACAAATTTTTAAAAGGTATCAGGATATAGCCAATTGCGTATTTATTCACTTTTTAATAAACATTCTTTCTAAATGAGGCTACATGTGAGAAACAGACTTCTGGGAACAAATAATTCTTGAAACGTCATCTTATAAGTGACTTTGAAGAGATATACAGAGTGGAAGTGGTATGCTGTGCAGATTGCAGAGGACAATATAATATATTGAAGTAAATAAAAACCCATTACGCGTTTTGTAATTAAGTGCCTCGTGAATTAGAGGCTCAGGCTGAAAGTCTATGTAGTCTGCTTACAACGCATCGCAGGCTTTCGGAAACACAGACGCACTCGGTGTGAATAGCAGCGTTCCGTTTCTGTCACCACCGCAGTAGGGTTGCTAGACTTCCTAATGGCAGAAAATAAGGATATGTGTTAATTTTGTTATTTAATTTGCAAGAAAACTGTCAATTTTATTGAAAACCTACAAAGGGATAAATCATTATCAATTTTTCTAATTATAGACCTAACACTAAAAATCAGAATCGTATGGATAGTACTTACAGAGTGAAACAGTGTTAACATTTTTAGTAGGCCTATTCAATTGAGACTAATATGGTAATATTATAATTTATTTTTATTGTACCTTATCCAAGGAATAAACTGTTGAAATTTGCAGAGTCATATTACTTCCATCTTTTATACACTGAAAAAAAATATATATTGTAACAGGCATATTAGTTTATTACGTTAAAAGTAATGATATGCAAATCAGTCAGTAAATTACCTGTAGAGAACTTCAGTTTACATATGTACGAAATAAGCCTATTTCCGAGTAGGCCTAAAACCCATATCTTCATTTTAAAGATTCTAACTAGGACAAATATACGGTCTATTGTTCCAGTACACCAATGTATGCAGTAACTTTTAATTATTGTCACTATTTCCTTTTCAAGTAGAACGTGTTTCAAATAAACGAACTTTTCTAAATACAATAAAATAAATAGGTCTATGTTGCATAATGAGAAAAAAAAAGAAAATACAAGAGTTGTAACATTACATATTGCCATTCGTGAAACAACATCAATCAAATTCAAGTTTTGAAAACTATGTCTTCACACTCAGAGAGCCTGCGGTGGAGATCAATCACGACACGTTCAACATCGCAGTAGGGATGGATTCGATTTCAACACGGATGTTATTCTTGAGCTCTTCAATGGTTTTTGGTCGACTTCCAGACACTTTGCTTTTCAGGGCCCCCACAGGAAATAATGACACGCAGTTGTCAGGGGACCTGGGGGGCCAATCGATGTCACCATTCCTGGAGATGACGCGGTTGTGGAAAATTTGACGCACTGTTTGCGAAGAAATTCTCGCTGAATATGACCTAGTCCTGTCTTGCTGCAACCAAGAATATAGTCTCTGTTTAGGGAATCTAGCAAGCTCCCTTACGAAGAATGTGTAAGCATATCTAACAGAGTTACCGTGGGACAGGACCATTTCTTCCGATATTAAAATAACCCCGATATTCCCTTCGAGCAGCGGCCGCACTATCAGCATTTTTATAAAAGCTTTAACAGCTATTGCTCCTTGAGATGCATTTCAATGATCCATGTTTCTGACGTAATATTGTAAAACAGATGACGGTGAAATGTTGTTTCTTAAAATTACGTAATATCGTTAAACAAATGACGGTCAAAATTATTGTTGGTAATGTGAAAAGGAACATTTTTCTCAGCAATTGAGACACCTTGTACTATTCGGATACCATCAAATAATGATATGGAGATAATAGAATAAAATAAAGTACAAATCGCAGAGGAAACCATATTTGGATATTATCTGTCACACAGTATGCTTATGAGCACATCTGAGAGATACTACGGGAATCGAACCCGAATTCCTCTTTTGAGAAGCAACTAGCTGTATGATTGGATAGATAAGAGATCTCACATCACCGATATTGCCTCATTTGGTGCAGTAGTTTATAATGAATATTCTTTACTTTATTCATCGTAAAGAGTTAACCAGAATTCTAGACCATTGCCTTAAATTTGTATGCAATGTAAAATTTAATTTCTCCTAAGAAACTCTTATTATGAAAACTCCAACGGAAATTGATTTGTACAGATTTCATGTTTCCTCTCAACCACATTCGAATAAAAGTGCATTATTTATTACGATTCTTGTGGTCGCCATACTATTATTCTTTTACATTAAAGAGTAATTTAAAAAAAAGTTGAATATACTTTATTCTATTCAATGGTCAATCTGTGTACAAAGTTCACAGCCGTAGATTATCGTACTTGGTTAGAATTCGAAGAATATACAAAAGATACCTGTGAAATAAGAAATAAAATATGCCAGAACAGAACCAAGGTTCAGTTTCTCTTCTTGAAATTCCTCGGTCGATTTCACTGTTATTTCACTATCGTCACATAGTAATCTCTTCTTGTACGTATAGCCTATGTAGATGTTAAATATAGGTTTATCAATTAGAATATTACATTTTAAATGCGGTACTAAGTCAATTAATGCGTTATTTTATCCATCTCGAAATATGTAAATCCAGTACATAATGTTGTATGTGCTGTAAAGTTTGCCCTTTCTTGACTTTGAAACATGGGGTTCACATCACACCGACTCATGATAGAATTTCCATTTGGTAAGGTGGATAGTATTCCTGTCGGCACATATGACGAAATGGAACATCACTTTTACGCCGGAAAAGCTAATATGTCGTACACAGGATACGAATCCGCGATCGTGATTATCATTTCACATTAAATTTTCATCTTACCGTCGTCTACAAGACGGTAATTGACACAAATTTCTTCCTACTTTTACTGATTTGTTTTCGGCTGAAACACACAATCACTGCTGCATTTATTGAATAATACGCATAGGACACAAGAGTTTCGAAATAATTCCATGTGACAACGTTATGTCTGTTGGGGCGCTTGTAAATACGGTACAGGCGATGTTACAATCAAGACTACGGCAGCAGTTCTCCAAGAGTTAACAAATACTACACGTTTCTTGTGTTTATATGACTGTTGGTAGCAAAATTGACTTGTAGCGGTATAGCGATATCGTGTTAAATCTGTGTTTGCTAGTGATGACTAGCAAGTAGTGATGGGCGAAGTTGTTCTTTTCCCGGAACAGTTCCGACGGTTCCGGTTCCGAAAAAAATACTATGTTCCAAATAACAGTTCCGAAATAACAGTCACCAGTGGTGATGAGTCGGAGTCGTTGAGTAGTTCAAACGAACGGTACAGTACCCTCCCTCTTCACCATGCAGCTCACACTGGAGCACTCATAGGCATGACATAGTACACATTCTTATCTATAGATGGCACTGCAATGCACATTCGAATCGATTTTGGAAAATTGCTGTGCATGCGGACAGAACCCTGGATCGTATCTAGGACAGAACTCAAAAGCTTAATGTTAGTAATTACACAGCTGTTGACTACAAGGACAGAATACGACACTTTGTTTTCGTACATAAAGTTATAAAGACATGGTAGCCAACTAAAAAAAAAAACATAACATTTAAAACATATGGTATATAATTGCTGTTCTCTCTATTACATAATAAAAAAAAAACAAATCATTAATTTTTATTTTTACTTTTCTTAATTCACAGTTATAATAATAATAATAATAATAATAATAATAATAATAATAATAATAATAATAATAAATATTACAATTTCATAAATAAAAAAGATATATATATATATATATATATATATTGGCAGTACTGAAACCTGGAAACCCCGCAGTGGGTTAGTAAAATGTTGGAATCGCATCTTTACCAAAGTGTAATTTAAACTTCGCATTAAACCTCGCTCTCCAAATCAGTACTTATATGGGCAGTTTCCAACAAATAATGCTACAACATTTTTGTCGTTCTTTAATAACAGAGAAGATAACACAAAAACTTGTGCTTGTCAGACTTAACCTCAACAAACGACATACAGACATTGTAACTAAACCACTCATTACCATTTACGACTTTAACCTTTGTATAGAATCAGCTGATCAATGAATTAATAATAGTATGCGTACTTTATGACTTTGTAGAATGTTTATAAAACAGAATTAGTCAACTAATGGTGAAATAAACCATAAAGCGGGAATGAATATTACAGATTATGAAATACTTACTATAACATTACAGATGATTGGCCAGTGTTACAAATGTTGATATGAAAGTTCGCGCCACCGCAAGGATTTCAATTTCCATGCGCCCCCCTCCAACCACGTTAGAGTTTCAAGTACCAACTTCATCCAACGAAGTTCCAAGTACAACATAAAGAGCAACGAGAACAGTGTAACCGCAGCTGTCATTGGTTCATCGGAACGAGCTCCGACGTTCCGACTGTTATCTCGGAGTCGGAACATACCTTGTGCAACGCGGTACTGCGAGCCCGCAACAGCTGGGCAAGTGAGCAGCTCGGAGTCGGAACACTGTTATTTCGGAACAGGAGGTTCCGACCTACTGTTCATTTTTGCAACAGTTCCGAGACCGGAACAGTTCCAAAATAACTGTTGTGTTATTTTTTACCCATCTCTACTAGCAAGTCAAGAACTTACTCCTCGAGCCAGGACGAATTAACGCATAGGCCACGGCAGGTATGTAAAGGACACTGTTGTTTATCAGAGTGCACTTTGCGAGCTTTGTTGTTTGAGTGGGCTTAACAGAAATCGTCAGTCAGGAGTTAACGTTGTATAGGGGATAAGTTGCTACAGCAATGTAAAGTTAATACTAGACTATGATTAGCCCTACCAGCATAATTTATTTAGGACATTTATGTTATTTCGACAGTCATGTTAAATATTTCTTTCGAGATATACTTAACGATAATTTGTAATTCAAATTAAGTTAATTCACATTACAACACAAATGATTTGAAATATTACTATAATATATTGTCAATGACACTGCTCGTTCGTGAGGATACTTCTGACACAAATGGACCGCGGGAACATGAGCGGAATTGATTAAATGGTTAAATGGCCAGTTTAATTTTCGTCGTTACTGAGGTCTTGTGCTAAACAAATGGACATATCATTAATCATTACGACATTAACTGCACTTCTTGGCAGTGTGGTTAACATGACGCAAAGCCACTATTTAAGACATCATCGTCTAGATCCTCAGAAAGAAGATAAATGTATCTATCCCAAGAATCGAACTCAAGGCCTGCTCGATTTTAATCCGTATACGATACAACTTGATGGCACACCTAACTAAATGGCTAGACCGCTAGAGCATTGGCTTTCCATGCCGGAGATTCCAGTCCATATCCGGGCAAGTCCAAGTGGTAACTGTAGTAGACAAAGAATGCCATTTTTTATTGATATCTTCATTAGCTATAGAGGTAACGCAGACCCACCTTCCATGGTACATCACGGACAACATAAGACGGCGTGATTACAGTTTCGTTGTGTTTTTACCTCTGGACGAGGACACTTCAGTGAATAACACTATAAGTATCCGCAGATGAAAAAGAATATAGCGCTACCACTTGGGACGCGTTCTTTGAGTAATAGTTTATAGTTTATATAAATCAATTTTGGCTACAGCCAGCAGTGACACGCATGTGGAAGCTACATATTGACGGTGCTCTTGAAAACATCTTTTACTTATGCTTAAACCAGCCTAAAATAACAAGGAACCATTTGAATACCAAACGAAAGCATGTTGGTATCTGTAATGTGGACACGACATCGTTAGAGTTGTAGCCGTGTGGGAATCACCGGCTGCAAGTTGACTAGGCCTCACTTCAAACTTTCATTACATTCAGAACAAGGATACCATTCAAACTTAAAAATATCGACCATTCCCAGAATAGACCGCGGAAATGAATAGCTCGACATTATCTGGGAACCGAAGTATCTTACTAACATACTTAATATAACACTTTGTATTTTTACTCTCTTAACAAGGTATCTGCATGTCGGTACTAGGTGAGCTGCAGACAATTGACCAGTGGTGTCACGAAATCAGAACGGCAACTTCTGATTTTGAACTTACTCGTTTCGCCGTTGTACTCTGCCTTAAAATACAGTATATACTGTAACTTTACGACTACTCAGCCTTCAGGCAGGGATGTAGAAAGTGTTACAGTAAGGGTTTTTGGTTGTAGGGAAAATCACAATTATACAAATAAGACAATTTAACTTACGTGATAAGTGCCTGAGATACGTCATGTACAAGAATAATGATTAGCGGTAAATAAATTATAATTAATTTATATACCACTGATATAAAAGACAAAGAAATAAAACCAAGCATTATATTTTTTATTATTTTACAACGCTTTATCAACTACTGTGGTTATTTAGCGTCTGAGTGTGATGGCAGAGAAATGAGTCCGGGTCCAATGCAGAAAAAAAAAAACATTATTTTAACATTTAAAAATTTGTGATATGCAATCATAATTTTATGATCATTTATTTATAAAATAACAGTATTTAACGTTAAACAATGTAGTATACTGTTCTAAGAGGAAATAGTGTGTACTTCATTTATACTGTCTCACAAGACATTGAAAGAAAGAAATAATGCCGGTACATCAACACATACAGAGTAGCCCAAAAAAAAATGAATACACTACTGTTTGTTCATCGATAACTTTGAAACAAATTGAGACAATATTATAATTTTAGGGGAAATTTTAGCTACACTACACATTAAGTCCCGGTAAATTGACGGGTTTGTACTGATGGATGTGCGGATTTTCGGGGGTCCGGTACATGCAATTGTGGCGGGTTAGGTTGCCATTCAGTTTGAATTGTGTCTGTCAGAACAGTCATGTTCCCTACAAACTCTCCATGTTTTCAATCCACTCACAGTACTCAATTCGTCGATCAAGGTTGCCCTCAGTCACTGCATGCAGCAGTCTTGGAATGTATGTACACCTTCCACTTTGCAGTCTTCAAAATTCGTTGTACTCTTGATCGACTGACTCCGGTTTCACGTGCACACTGTTTCACAGACTTTTTCGTGAACCTGTAAACTGTTACTGCTGCGGAGGTAGCTGCAGTTGGTTACAGGTCGCACATAATTAACAATATCACTGGTTCCGAATTTTTGCCGAATACGCGCAATTGTTAGAGTGTCGCCATCGTCGCCGTACCTCGCTCATGTTTCCAATTCGCCTTCCGTTGTTCCAACGACAACCTTGCATCCGCCATTTTGTTTTCACACTACACCTGCGCGCTTATCTGGTCACTGCCAACAAACAACATTAAGCAACATTTTCCCCGAAAATGAGAATTTTATCTCATTTGTTCCAAAGTCATTGATGAACAGTGTATACATTTCTTTAGGCTGCTCTGTACACAAACAAAATGAAAAAATGAAAAGGTAGGCCTAATTATTTTCTAAGCTTTCATTTCATTGCTCACTTATTGCATTTTACAATGTGTACAACGTCAAGACACATTTTATTAAATTAGAAGAGTTCATTTTTCTCACTTGAAGGGCCTTCTGTAGATGTTTGACATTTATTTTTAGATACAGGAACATCATTTTATTTTTACTTCAATTTTTATTGTACCTGAGTTTTTGAATGTACTTCACTCCCACCCCCTCTACTAGTAAACTTCCAACGTTCTCCACACAGAACCGAGGCCGCGTATGCAGTACTGAGTTAGTGAGTGTAGTACGTTCCAGAAATATGTTCGCGTTTTCCAGTGACGAAAGAGCTTTCAATATTGAATCATATTTTCGCACAGGTACTGTCGTCCGTTTCCCTACGTCGCATCCCGATTTCCTCCACCTGCTTCTGTTCGCCCCTCTGTAAAGTCTAGTACCTGGGCTGTCCTAACTCTTTTCTGAGAACATTAATTTCTGTTAGGAATTGGACGTCTACGTAATATTATACAACTGTTTAAATTAACTTAAATAAAAGGGCCTCGTTAACTAATTAACTATCATGTGATCCCCCCCTTTCTACGACCCTGCGACAAAACCACTTGAACGGAAAGTAGATAGCATTTCTGAGTAATTTTATCTTTTCGTGTCGCGCAGAAGTGAAGATTAAATTTACAGTACGTAAGGTACTCTTTTATAGAGTATGTATAGAATTATTTCAACATGAGTTACTCGTACGAAGGACGAAACTGGTAATTAGAATTAGGTACAATAGTCTGTAGTGTGATAATATGCACAAAAGAATTGAAGACTGTATCGAAATGAACGGCCAGCATTTTCAAAAATGTGTTTAAATATCCATATTATTATTATTTTTCAATTTAACTTCATTCTTTATATTGTACGCTAATGTGCTGTAACAGTACAATATACACTGCACAATTAAAACGTCCGAATGGACAGCTCCATTCGTGAATAAAAACACTAAGTGTTAATACAGTACTTTTATTTTTGATTAAACAAAAATCCAATGAAAATTATCAAACTCAAAATTGCGATATTTCCTACTTTACATAAATGGATGAACTACTTTTCTTCCCTCCTATACCTAGTAAAGTGATTTGTATTTACACCAGTATCATCCAACTCCAGTCTTCGAAGGGAAGCAAGCGGTGTTTCCTGTTCTAGACCTTTAATCCAAAGATATAACCAGGTTAATACTAAAAATGTTAGTAAAAATAAAATGATGTCCCTGTATAACATTCTGTATATCAGGTAATATTAGGTTAGCAGTTGCAATCCTTAAAATTGAAAGTAAATGATTATCAATGGATTCCTTAGCCTAGATTTGTTGCTTCATAAAAAAACCGTTCACAGTATACGTTCTGCAGAACAGACAACATTTATGAAAAAAAAAAAATAATAATTGAAGTATTGAGGGTACTGTATTGTGATGACTTCGATGCTCTTTACCGTTTAACATGAAGTCGAGTGAGACAATGCATTTGTACTCTCCTATCACGTTTAGCGTAGACTGCAGGTAGGAGAGGATATCAGGGAAGGTAAGGGTTGAACACATGCTATTGCTAGAACGAAATTGAAACAAAAATAGTACAGAATGACATCACTGTTGTAGGCCTACTAGTTTATTTCATCCAATCAACTCCAATGCCCTGTATAACATACTGTACTGTATAGTTCTTTGATTTGAAGTCTGTCAATCTCTTTCCATTCTATAAAGACTTATAGCCGGTTTCACCAATCTTCACTACGTTTTTAATGATTCATTAATTTATTTACTGATTCATTAAATTATTTTTAAAGCGTACCAAGCATCTTTATCCCTAACAAACCAGTAAAGATATCGTTAATATAGTGATAGAAATTTCCATCTTTAAATTTTTAATGATTCGCTAGTTGCAATACAAAATGGCGGAACGTTTCGACGTAGAATTGTCACATATGGAACTGCTCGAAAATCAAGAACCAGATGGAGACATTGTTAACCATTTAAGAAACGATAATTTTGAAAATTTGAATGAAACAAAATTTTAAAAAGTATGTCATGAAGATCGTGGTACTCAAAATGTTAGAACAAACTGATTATAGGTTAGAATATCAACAGAACAGCTGAGACAAAGCTGAAACTAGTCAACTAATACAATTTAGTTTTTATTTTAACACACGCAAGTGGTTATTATACGTAAATTCGTAAGGAATATTAGGAAATTAATACAAAAGGTACATTCAAACACAATAAAACTTAATTGGTATATTAATTTCCATTTTAATTAAATTTACGCACATTGAACATTTACTTTGAAAATAGTTATTTAACACAGCATATTACGCATCAAGTTTCTATTTTCTTTCAGCTCTGCAACTAGGCCTAAACTTCACAGTACAGTAAATTCATATGTCTTTAATTTTTTTCATTCAGGGTAATAGGTTTCAAGGATATTATCTATACCTAAATTATAGTTATTGTACATTTCATCCTCCCTGAAATGAGGTGACCACTGGAAATAGGACTGCAATAATTACAACAGCTATAATGACGAAAAGAATTTGTAGTGTGTTTCAAGAATAGTTCCAATATTTCAATTCTTGTTTATTCATTCATCCATCCGTCCATCCAAGTGACATATCATTTCAAGAAAATAGTAACAATAGGGGAGAGGGAGGCAGGTTGGCTCAAATTTTAAATTTCATATTTTTCTGTGATTTGGATAGCATTTTATGAAATTCTCAAAGATATTCTTTGGCTTTGTGGGGAGATATTTGTATTTACATTTCACCACGATTTAAAATTGAAATTTCGTATTATTTTGAAACATGCAGATCAAGCCAAAGTACGCCGTCCTGGAGGCAGATTGACACGTGGTATGGGGTTACATGTTAAATAAGAGCAAACTGCTTATAAAATTAGATTTTTTAATTTAGAATTTATTACTTTACACAGGCAAATGGTTCAATATGATAAACACACATAAATATAATATAACCATGGAATTAAACACTCAGATAAAAGAAGAACTGAATCTTAAAAAACAACGTAGAAAAGTTAATTTTGAACTTGTAAATGATTATATGTCATATAGTCTTATTAAAAAGTATCTGAGAAGGAGTTTATGCAAACAAATTTTCTGTTTCCACCTGTAAAATTTTATGTGCCATAATTTACACGCCAGGCATTGTATTCGATCTTCACCTGGTGCACATTCTGAATACAATTTAACACAATACATGCAATATGTCTCTTTGTCTTCTTCGTTACTTTCCCTTCTTGAATAATTCCTTATCTTTCGACTGGTCTTAAGATTCCTTTTGTCACTACTACTTTCTTCTCTTGTATTTTTGTTGAACAAATTCATTATTCTTTTTCGATTTTCTCTACTCTAATGCTTTTTAGCTGGAGAATCAGTAAGTATCACAGTAAACAATTTTCCCCTTATGTCCTCAACCGTAGCTTAGACTACTTACAATATCAAGTGAGAGTCTGGTATGGAATATTAAGATCCTTGCCACACTTCTGTTTTCGAACTTTACAGCACTCGTAGCATAATATCAGGTGAAGTAGTTGCTCTGTCATTTTTTTGTAAGTCCTCATTTTCTCATTCACTGCAATGAACATTTTTTTTTTATATTTGTAATCAATTAAATTGAACATATAAAATAACAAATTATTGTATAATTTATATACTCCTTTAAAGTAATGCAGGAGGGAGATTAAACACCGTGACAATCTGCCCCCTAACAACTGTGCCAACTTGCCTCAGGTCTAGATATTTAATTTGGGATAAAAATTACGAAGTAGAATATTGAATGATCGAAATGAAATTAACACGAAACAGAGTCAATTAATTGTACTTTCCAACTATGTATTTGCAGTTCACATAATATTAGACACACGTAATCTGTAAAAAATAATCACGAGATTGTGAAAATTTACTTATCTTGCTGTAAAAACAACTTTAAGACTTCCTTCTTTTACCGCTTGCCACAAAGTTGTGACGCGTCAGTGGAGTGTGCTATATAAAGCAGGGATCATATTGTCTGCGTGGAGCTGCAATCCATCGCTTAACTACCGAAATAAAACTATTGTGCCAATATGCCTCTGTGGCCAATTTGCCTCCACATCCCCTACGTATGGGAAAACTCGGATTGAACCAAATCAAACCTCTCTCATTAAAAACTCAAACATTATTCAATAATGAATATGATCACAGAATACACGGATCGTGACATAAAGCTACAATCTGGGATTGAGAGAGAATTTTCTAAGGAAGAAATGCATTTATGTCTTCAACTTAATATCATGGACATTCCTTTTGAACATTAATTTCAATAGCTGCGGTACTTTATTCGATTCGGACAAGATATTTGTACGAAAGAGACTAATTAACAAAGTTAGTTCGAAATTTTAAGATTATTCTCTGGAAGGTAAGCAGTAAATACCTTCAACTCAGTTTGGTGAGTGGTTATCTTACCCTAATAGTGTATTAATTTTAATAGCGACCTAAGATTACTGGCAGTGAGCAATATTTTTTTACGAATGATAAATTAAGTAGAACTAACTGATATTTGGGCTGAATGTTACATTTTGTAAATTCGTATCAAGGTAAGGATTTCATTACGAATTATTGAATGGTTACGAAAATTTAAACTAAAGCATAAACGGAAAGATTATTAAGAAGATTGTAAGATTATAAAACAACAGATCACGACAAGTATGAAGCTTTGGAGATAAATATCTGGAAGGGGGGGGGGAAAAGAAACTATAAACCTAATTCCTTTTTAAGCATTTAAGCAATGTGTGTGAAACATTGTCCTTTGGGTTATTTGCGTAAATATTTATTGCTTTTGCATTGATTTACTTTAAATGTAATGATTTTAAATAATGATGTTGTTGCATGCTAGTGACATGCTAGTCAACTCGAAACCTTTAAGAATATTCCACTTGAAAAGATATATTATGGGGATTTAGAGAATACATTTTCCAATATTCCTAATCTACGTATTTGATCAACAGTTATAAAAATACTATTTATTTGATCAATAGTTATAAAAAATAAAGTGGAAATGTTTTATATACCGATAGCTATTTTTCAGAGCGAGGCAAAAATGGAAGATTTTCAAGACATTCTTCCAAAATAAATAAACCAATGTACAGTTCATTTTCTACAGTAGAATATGATACGAATATTTATCTTTTCATTGTAACAACCATTGTAATAACCATTTTCTCATCCGTTCTAATATCACGTACCTTCCCTTTAATATACTGCGCTCTAAGTTCACTTCTTGCGTTCCAGCCACAACAACACTTTGCAAAATCAGTCAATACACACTAATTTATTCTGAACATGCACTGTTTAATCCGTAAGTACAAATGGTACCCTAACTGATTGCACTTAATTAAATTGTTTTATTTATTTATTTATTTATTTATTTATTTTATATTTATTTATTTATTTATTTATACTTTCTCTAGTCTCACAACTATCTCAGTACCAGCAAACTAACCGTTTTTTATTGCCCAGGAACAAATTAATTCGAACTACGTGTATTGACATCATTATAAGACTATAATGGAAGTATGAACGTTTTCGCCTCTTACGGCATCATCGGATACAATTTTCTTTGACTATACCTAAATTACATAGTGGAATCTATGTTTACTCTTAAAGTAAACCATCAAATTGATGTTATAAGTAATAATGAGCAATTTGATTATTTACTGTAAGAGTAAACAAAGTTTCCAGTATACAATTTAGACACCAATTTGATTGCTTACTATAAAAGCAAACAAAGATTCCACTATGTAATTTACACGTAGATATCGTAAAAGCAAAATGTGTCCTATAATGCCGAAAAAGGCGAAAACGTTCATACATTATTTTAATATTTAACATGCATTAGCAAATGTTTATATTAAATTGATAAGTCATAAGATTGAAAAATTAAAACATTATTTATTGTATTTTATAACTGACTTATCTGAAAACCAAAAATGAATTGTAAATAACTATATCGGAAGAATGAAGAAGAAGAAGAAGAAGAGAATTGTTGCTAAACTTATAGACGTGTTTCATTATAAAGTAAATTTTTTCGACTAAGAACACAGAATTAAATAAGCATAAAAACTTTGAAAAATGAGACAGACCTAAAACCCAAAACATGTATTATGCATTGATTTTCAAATATATGCTAATATGTACCATAACTAAGTAGACCGCTGACCACTGACGATGGCGGAAACAACGCCGAAACGGGACAGTATGGCAACACAAGCTAAATTAAGATAGCTAAAAAAAATGATATCTCATATATGCAAAAATGACCATTTGGGTTAAGTCCATTTAATTATAGACAGTTACTAATATTTTGTCCTGGAATAGAAAACATAGAAAAGTGGAAGACTGTGTAAAATTTGTCTATGTTGAAAAAAAAAAATTTTTAAACAGTTTTTTGATACATCTGAAAGTTTACAGGCACGAAGTTTTGTTTCTTAGCTATCGGTACCGGTATCCATTACCTTTTTTTAAAAACAATTTTAACACTTTTAAAGTTTCATATTTTTTAAGTTTTATATTTTAAAGTACCGGTACTAGTTATGTTTGAAATTAGGAAGTCTTGAAAAAGGTAGATAGTAAATCTGAGTAGTGTAGCATACTTCTATAAAACCACGCAGAATAAAGAATATATTTCCTCTCTGAATAGAAGCGACTCAGAGAGATAGTTTCGAGATCACTTTTGCGCCGCCGGTTTGTCGTTACTTTTGTATCGCATTGTAACTATAGACGAAACACAGATTCTTCATTACGATCCAGAAGCAAAAGAACAATCAAAAGATCTCAAACACTCTGGTTCTGTCTGCCTGGAAAAAATTCGCGTTCAAATATCGGCAGAAAAGTTCCTGGCATTAGATATTAAAAAAGGAGAAAACAATTATGGCTGACTACGTACTTAGAACAAGGCAAAATTGTGACGGGATCATATTATACTTCGGGAATAATTTATGAAAAAAAAAAAAAAAAAAAAACGACGTGATAAAATTTTGTATTCTACCAAGACAATGCACTCACTGAAAAGTCCCTCAATGCGTTGTATAAAATTGATGAATTTGGCTTCGAACTAATTTATCGTGCCCCACATTCGCCAAATTTAGCCCACTCAGAAATCATCTATTCCAAAACTATAAAAAAATAACATTGAAAGAAATTTTAATACAATGAATCAGCAACAAGTACTATATAATAGTAGTTTGTATACCAAGAACAATAAAATATTTTTAAAAATCTAAGACTTATTGCTTTATGATCGTTGCGCTAAGTGTACAGAGTTTTGATTGTGTTGAATTAATAAAAATTTATTTTGACTCACATTATCGCAAGTATTTTTTCAATGTTTGAATAAGAACTTATCAATACCGTCTCGTATAAGGAAAATGAAAGAAGTATTGTAAAAGCAGAGACCCGTTATCTTATCGTATATTCTGTGACGAATACCGTAAAATGAAACTTTTGTCAAGATACCTGAAATTTACACATGCCTTACATTTGACAAGACGGCATTGCAAACCAGAGTAGCATCTGAGAAGGGCAAAGACACATATTCAGGAAAGAATGATATTATCATCACATACCAGCTAATGCTGCTTGCCTGTACAAGGAGGAGAATAAGAAACTCTCAGAGTGTGATTGCACGAAAGCAGCATTACTTTCACGGTACAGCAATGTCTATCTACATCACTTGTTAGAAAATAATGCTGTTGTTTCATATAGGCTAAGCGACATATTTGAACGTTTAATCTCACCATGTACGATTGTCAAGTTCAAAATGAATAAATCTTTCTCATTCTGTGGCGTGAAAAATTTCGTAGAACTAAGTATCACAAAGTAGTGAATTATGTGTCATAATATAATTGAAAGAATAGAATGTTTCCACTGAAAAGTTCACTTCCTTATAATTGCTGTATTTACTCGAATCTAATGCGCACTTTTTTCAGCTGAATTTATTCCTCAATATCGGAGTGCGTATTACAATCGTAGGTTCACTAATTCGTATACAAACTCTAAAATTCTCTTTATCGTTCTGCTTTCTGCGTGCGCTTCAACTCTGTTCGGATTACCTCGTTGCTCGTCGTTCCTCGCTTCGCGCGCTTCCGTATTTGTCTAGGCATCTAGACATTGTCATCCCATTTTACACCAGTGGCAGGAAATCCTGCCATTTCAGTTTTCTGTTCACTGGATGGCTGCATGTATACATTTTGTTCTGTTTTTAACCTCTGCAACATTCTTAGGCCTAGGGAGGAAATTATGCAATATTAGTCCAGTTAGAGGGCTCACAAAGTTGTTGCCTCAGGTCGATTAGTTCGTAGTGAAAAGCTTGAGCACACCACGGCCAAAATTTGTAACTATTTATAAATTTCATGTAGAATTGTAAGCTTATTGCAAATTTTGTAAATACAATCTCAAAGGTATGACAAACAATGATATGAGGAAAGCTTTAAAAGAAGTATCAACAAGCATACCTACATACTGTTGGCAGTTCTTCCTGACACTGGCATATAGCACTATCACTTTTCGCATACCAGATGTTATATAAACATGATTAATGTTTCATTTTCCTCTATAATAGAATATTCGTCAGTGAAAATCTTATCTGATTAAGTTATTTCCGTGGTTACCCTCCACCCAATAAGAGTAGATACTGGGTAAGTTTCGGTGTTGGATCTCGGTCTCATTTCACCAGCATTACATTCAGAGACTACGTATATTATCAGGCAGTATTCCTCATGTAACGATGTATGTCAGAGAAGGAAAAAATTTGTTTGTATGCATCTGAAGTCTGATTAGTGTAATATGTAGCTAGTCAGCGATGTATGTAACAGTGAGAAAAAGGAACTGGCCACCCTACCCCATTATCTATTGGCTTAAGTGCCTCTCAAGTGGTGCCTTGTTGGTATCACTTGTGAGGTTCAGAGGACAAGATTGCTGATGCACCACTTCTTGATAATGGAACGTTGGAAAATAAAAAGGAGGGAGCAATGGAGAAGATTGTAGCTGGCAATGTACTGCTTGTAAGATGGTTTGACAATATAATCGTTACGGTTGCCAGTAATGCGTAAAGAATGGTGAAATAACAAGTGAAAAAGGGTGATTCTCCAAAGAGAAAAAATAAATTCAAGTCCCACAGCCCATGCCTATTGCTATTTACAACAAGTACAGTAGGGGTATATTATTTGCATGGGGGCTGAATGCAGCTGTTGTAAATTCATGGCGTTTATTTTGCAAGTGTGAAAACAAAATTTCACTTCTTCAGTTCCAACAAGATATCTGTCAGCAGCTTCTCATGCATTATGGCAATGAAAGAAAATGCCCAGGGCCAAGACTTCAAAATACTTGGCACTGCTTATGATAATGTCCGCTATGATGCTAGCAACCACTGGATCATAAAATCTGAAGAAGCTAATGCTCGGTGCAAGAAGTGCAAAGTTAGAATCACATATAAACAGGAGAAATGTAATATACTCCTAACTCTTCATCCTGAGTGCCACGAATGTTATCATGTAAAGTAAATTTAAGAGTTTTTACATTAAAAAGGATCAAGTTTGGTTAAATATATGTGTGAAATGACAGATTATTGGTCAAATAATAATTATCAATTGTTTATGTCTTGTATTCCTATGTGATTTTTTATTTCACAATAACCAATACAAAGTGTACGAAATGTGACAATGCATTATCCCAGTGACATGAAATCCTGCCAGGCTGAAAAAGGTCTCAAAACTTATGGAAACTCAAAATACTTTTTTTTATGCTTCCCTTGTACAAATGTACCAAATAAATGAAAATCAAATCATTTGGCGAAAAAAATTATTTCGGAATTAAGTGTTAAATAGGTTAATACCGCTAAAAACTTCAAAGAGAGTTTACTTGATGGAAGACAAGAAGAGAAGGGTGACGTATCAAGAAAGCTTCAAACGAAAGGTCATATTTATGCTGCAAATCATGGAAACAGGCAGGCTGCAAGAGTATCCGGTGCAGCAGAGAGCAACATTCGCTTAGGGCGCCAACGAAGAATAGCGATATTTGCTTCTAAACAAAGCGACGAGGAAGTTCACCGGCCCACGAAAAGGAAGAGATCCTGAGGTAGACGAAGAGGTATTGAAATTCATACAGAAAAGGACATAAGTTGTAGAAGGTACGGTATTTTTTATTATAAAAAGAGGCCAGTATTTTGTTTAACTGTTGTAAACTCATTGTTATATAAAGTAGTGCAATGTATAGTTCCGTCGCTCTTATTTCCGGCAGCCAATCACGTTGCAGGTCGGCTGCATTTAAACGTGTGCGTCTTGTCTTTCGCTGTTGATAAAGTTATGCACTTCCTAAGGCTAGGGCTAGATAAATACTTAATATAATCGCCCGCCATTTTGGCTCTTTCATTCCTCGTCTGGCAGTTCGGCAACAAGAGAACAAACATGGCGAACGATACTATCTACCTAGACTTTATAGAGTCTTTACTTCCTAAGGCGTAAGCAAAGAGAAGGAGTCACGCCGGAAATAAAGCGACGCGACTTTAGTTAAAAATAATAACATACGATAAATCCATTGTCATATTTTAGCGTATAGGCCTACCTAGGTATATTGTAATACTGGTAATAAAATAGAGTCCATAATTTTAATTCGTTACTGTATGCGGTAAAATTAAAAATTGCAGCTGCGTATTACATACGCCAGTAAACATTTTTTTTTTTTTTTCATTTCAGCTTTTAAAAACTGAAGCGCGGATTAGATTCCATGGCGCATTATTCGAGTAAATACGCCATTTCATAATAACCTCATGAACGGTTATACTTAAATTAAACAGTAAACGGAAGCAATTTTTCACCAATTGGTCCAAGATATTTTTTGAAAGAATTAATTCTTATGTCATACCTACTGTTTTATTAGTTTCGTCCACCATTACCACTGATAGTGGTAATAGTATATTACGATACAAGGTTGGAAAGTGCTTTTTACAAAATCGAGGAAGAGTTTGGAAAACGAGCAGAGTCTTTCAATTTCAGAGATTTTGTGATGCACTTTACAAACAAGTATTGTAAAAAAATTTTTGCACGATCATATTTTTAAAATTGTAAATACAATATATTTTGCATTGAAAATTTAGAGTAAATTATTCCAAAGCTTTCGCAAAATTGCACTGTAATGGTAACTAAGTAACAATAAGTGCAATGTAAAGGGCCTACTTCAGTATACTTTTATGTTATGAAGAATAGTTTTCCTAGAAATAAGTTTCTATGTGGGAATTCTAACTTTCAAGGTCTAACAACAATTTCTGTATATACAAAAAAAAAAAAAAAAAAAAAAACACGATCATACAAAGAAATGTCTTTCTGTACCATCAACTGAAATAGAAACATACAATATACAATAGATTAATATCTTCAGAATTCCATAATACAGTCAGCATCGTCTATAGCGGAGAGTGGCGTAGGCCTACTTAGAAAATTAGAATAAAATTTGCATAAATCGGTCACAAAATTAACATTTTCCTTAACGTAACGAGATGTCCCTAAACGAGCCTATGTTCTGTGAGCAATAATAGATCTACACTGTAATGTAGTGTGCAGTGGCTGAAAATAAAGACATCAGTTAATTTTTATTAAATTCCTTGTTAAAATGATCATAAATAGCTTAAAATCAATTAAAGTACAGTAACTCATATGTGCCTCAAATCTCCTCGCGGCGCCCCCTGTCCTCAACGGCCACACTCCGAAATCATCACAAATGTTTGATTTGGTGGACGAGTAGTAAATTGGCATCGTTGAACTTCGGCCATTTTACGAGTATATTTTTATCCCGAATTTAATAAATCTGTCTTTGTTGACATAAGCTAGTGGTGTTATTTCCGTTGTATGCACTGCTGAACTTCAAGTAAACTAAGTTCTGATAATGGTAGAGAATGAGACAACTCATATAGTTTTGAAACGCAGAGAATTATTATATTGATTTTAAGCGGGCAAGTTGCGTTTCCTGCATAGTGAAATCAGAACAAAGATCTCAGTCCATATGACTAGATCATTAATAATGCAGCGGGATCGTTGAAACTGTTAAAAAAAAACATTTGTCGCTTTTGGAATTCTGTACAAAGGATTAAGTTAGCTACAGCATTTTTATAATACAATTGAAGATTTATATTATAACGTTTGAACTAGTGCATAATGAGTCAAAATATCATTTTATTGTATAGAAAATTATAATATCCTAAATATTTATTCATTTAATTCAATTTACTCGTTTATTTATTTGTTTGTTTGTTTCTTTGTTTCTTAATTAATTAATTAATTTATTTATTTATTTATTTATTTATTTTCATTTATTTATCCTGCCATTCATTTACTCATTAATTGATTTTGGCTTTAGATTTTCTTCAGTTCCAAAAGTTTTCTGCTTGTAAAGATCATTTCCTGACTTCAATATCTTGGATCTCAGGTAGCTCAGTTAGCAGAGATGGTTTGTTTAGTCAACTGCCAGAAGACAGGTAGGATCCTACGAGTCACACCAACAAGATATCATTCATGAGGCAACTAGGCCAGGAGATAATAGGATAGGATAGCCAGTTCCTTTCCCCCTTCATCGCTGACTAGTTACATATTATAATAATCAAACTTCAGTTGTATACTCACAATTTATTGTTCTTCTTGTGACACATATCGTCAATTGCCATATACAGTCTGATAATAGATGTATACATTAGCCAGAATGTCAATCAGAATGTTAGTAGAGGTAACTTATTTATAATGGTAACAGTGCACAAAGCGAACATAGCAGTTATACATACTGTAAGTTTATAACGTGAGTTACTTATGTATAAAAATAGAACATTAGTAGATAATAAGTAAAAAGTCATACAGACAGTGCCGGATTTAGGCCTAGGGCGGCAATTTCCTGGAAGGTAGCATTTTCTCTCTCTCTTTCTCTTCCTTTTTACAGTGAAATTTGTTCTTAAAACACTTGTTGGTAAACCTTTTCTGAGTTTTGTTCTTAAAACACTTGTTGGTAAACATGTTCTGAACTTTGCTCTTAATACACTTGTTGGTAAACCTGTTCTGAACTTTGTTCTTGAAACACTTGTTGGTAAACCTGTTCTGAACTTTGTTCTTAATACACTTGTTGGTAAACCTGTTCTGAACTTTGTTCTTGAAACACTTGTTGGTAAACCTGTTCTGAACTTTGTTCTTGAAACACTTGTTGGTAAACCTGTTCTGAACTTTGTTCTTGAAACACTTGTTGGTAAACCTGTTCTGAACTTTGTTCTTGAAATACTTGTTGGTAAACCTGTTCTGAACTTTGTTCTTAAAACACTTGTTGGTAAACCTGTTCTGAACTTTGTTCTTAAAACACTTGTTGGTAAACCTGTTCTGAACTTTGTTCTTAATACACTCGTTGGTAAACCTGTTCTGAACTTTGTGCTTGAAACACTTGTTGGTAAACCTGTTCTGAACTTTGTTCTTAAAACACTTGTTGGTAAACCTGTTCTGAACTTTGTTCTTGAAACACTTGTTGGTAAACCTGTTCTGAACTTTGTTCTTGAAACACTTGTTGGTAAACCTGTTCTGAACTTTGTTCTTGAAACACTTGTTGGTAAACCTGTTCTGAACTTTGTTCTTAAAACACTTGTTGGTAAACCTGTTCTGAACTTTGTTCTTGAAACACTTGTTGGTAAACCTGTTCTGAACTTTGTTCTTGAAACACTTGTTGGTAAACCTGTTCTGAACTTTGTTCTTAAAACACTTGTTGGTAAACCTGTTCTGAACTTTGT
Organism: Periplaneta americana; assembly: GCF_040183065.1. Taxonomy (NCBI): domain Eukaryota; kingdom Metazoa; phylum Arthropoda; class Insecta; order Blattodea; family Blattidae; genus Periplaneta; species Periplaneta americana. Next base: position 12,807,399 of record NC_091128.1, on the reverse strand, counting down.
TCTTAAAACACTTGTTGGTAAACCTGTTCTGAACTTTGTTCTTAAAACACTTGTTGGTAAACCTGTTCTGAACTTTGTTCTTAAAACACTTGTTGGTAAACCTGTTCTGAACTTTGTTCTTAAAACACTTGTTGGTAAACCTGTTCTGAACTTTGTTCTTAAAACACTTGTTGGTAAACCTGTTCTGAACTTTGTTCTTAAAACACTTGTTGGTAAACCTGTTCTGAACTTTGTTCTTAAAACACTTGTTGGTAAACCTGTTCTGAACTTTGTTCTTAAAACACTTGTTGGTAAACCTGTTCTGAACTTTGTTCTTTAACATCTTGTGTTAGTCGGATATTGTTTTGTTATCGAATTGTTGTGGTCATGGCGAGAGTAAAAGGAAAGTGTGCAGCTGCATAGTTATATTGTAATTCCGATATCACATTATTATACTATGAAACTGCTTAAATTTAACTGCTTGTATAAACAAGAATGCATTGCTGACAATCAAATTCGATGTGTGTTTATTATTTATCGCTATGAATAATAACCAGAACTCTCGGTTACATTCCCAATATTATAATAATTATATCGTCAATAATACTATTTAATCACTTTCCAGCATGTGCACTATACAGATTCCTCCAAAAATGTATAGGGATAATGATATTGTCAATTGATGTGAATTACGAGTATGTTGTAGTATGGTATTTCGCTCAACCAGCGTTGCCAACCGTGGCCGAATTCGGCTAAACTTAGCTTAATTTTTAGTCATGTAGCTCGTAGCCGAATGTCAAAATGTAGCCGAATTGAGATTCGATCGAGCGACCATGCGTAAACACTTTCTTTTAACAAATTTATTTTCTCATACTAATACCCAGCAGAATTTCCTCACTTCCCCATTAAAATACGAAAGCATACCGGTTGAAACTTTGTGTCACAGACTGAATTCTGAACAATGTGACCCATATTTATGGCAAGGGTAGCATTCCTATTTTCAGTTTTATTTTCCTGTTATGTGAATAGCACCTATTACCTAACTGACAATTTCTGTACTCGTGAATTTGCAGACACCCGTCAGGCGGTTTATTAGGGGTCGCCTACCCACCAAAAGTAAAACAAGTAACCTGACAGTTCCTCTGTTTGTGAACTTCCCGGCACACAGCAGAGTTTTTATTAGGGGTCGCCTACTCCGCAAAAGTAACCGTACTACGACTTCAAATAACAATGAAACTTAAGCCTCTTAGATTTTAAAAACTGGCTCTTCCCACGCATATCTATCCCACTGTCCACTTGTTGCGACACTTGGTGCAAAACATTGTAAACATCATAACATTGATCCTCGGTTCTATTTATTACTCAAGAATAAGGGCTATCTCTAAGTACTAAAATATCTCCAGATATAGGCTACCGCTATTTACGAATGGCCTTCTGATGACACAGTGTTTAGGCCTACAATGTTTTGCACAAAATGTCGCAACAATTTGGCAATGAGATAGATATGAGTGGGAAGGCCAGTTTTTAAAATGTGAGTCTTATGTTTCGTTATTAGCCTATTTATTTCCTTTTATGGCGTCTTCCCCCGTCGGTATACTGGAAATAAGGACAACAGTCTTACATGTGTCTGATTTCCAGTCAGTCGAGTTCCACTAAGATAGGACCTACTTAGTAAATGTAACTTTTGTGTGCAGTTTAGTGTAGTGTGTTGTGATTTCATCTTGAGTTCTGACAGTGAGTGCCAATCATCCACGAGGAAGAAAACCCTGCCGCATAGAAATTAATCCACGTAATAAGCTTGCTACGAACACACTGAATGGTCTCCTGTTATCACCGCATGCTAAGATCAATGACAAGTCAGAGTTATATCCTAAGGCAGGACCAAGTGACGAACAACAGGAAGAAGAAGAGGTTGATGGCTTCTTCAATGTGTGTTAGTGTTTACAAAATTTTGACTGTAAATATGTATAAATACGTAGACATGTATAAATACGTGGACACTGTGACATTTTTTTGTTTGTGTTAGCAAGTGTTATCAGAAGGATCAACTAGATTTCATTAGGTGAGTTAATAAATACTTTCCCCCTTTTTTTTTATTGTATTGCTGCATACTTTGTAGACTGAGTTGAGCTACGCTTTACCAAACTTACAGAAGTATGTTGATGCTTAGGTCTACGTATTGATTTTTCTGTTTGTAAGAAATAATGATTATTATAAATATTAACATTCATAACCCCATTAATAATAATAATAATAATAATAATAATAATAATAATAATAATAATAATAATAACAGTAATATTTAATTATATTATTTTTTCTTTCGAATTGTTTTTATTAAATTAATATAACGGGCAATGAAATTATCGTTAAACACAACGCATTGAACAACATATACCTACGCAAATTCTTCAAGTTTTGATCGTAGCTTAATTTTAGTCTTTATAGCTGAATTTCGGGACGTTTGTAGCCGACTCGCTCGTGTTCAGGTTGGCAACGCTGCGTTCAACAGATGTCTCTACTTTCATCACGATAGTGTGAAAACAAAATGGTTGGAGTATGCTTGACGTTCGAGCAGCGAAAATGCATTGTGAAGTGGTTTATGAGGTTTGATAATGCCGTTGAATGCAGCTTCAGTGGAGGAGGTAGTATGAAACAGAACCTCCAACCCTCCTAACAATTAAACGCATTATTGTCAAGTTTGAGGCGCATGGAACGATGTGATATTCACAAAGGAAAATCGGGAAGACCGCGTTCAGCTAAAAATCCTGTTTCGTCGGCTGTCGTGTTGGATAGGTTTGTTACTTCTCCACAAACGTCTGCTACGCAATGTGCACGTGAAGTGGGGATTAGGAGTACAAGTGTACGACGAATTCTGAAAGCTGCTAAGTGGAAAGTTCACAGCCCACAATTTATTACTGCACGCGATTAATGATGACGATCCTGATCGTCGAATGCAATTTTGCGAATGGTATTAGCGAATGGTAATTGAAGACGAACAATTTGTGACGAAGGTAGTGTGGTCTGATGAGGCCCAGTTTGAATTTAATGGAACAGTGAATCGGCATAATTGCGTCTATTGGGCACCGGAAAATCCGCATGTTCATGTGGATAAAACGGCCAATCTACCAGAAGTTCATGTGTGGTGTGGACTATCAGGGCCTTAGTAGGACCCTTTTTCTTAGATGGTACTGTCACTGGAGAAGTGTACCTCGAAATGTTATGCACATCAATTTTACCAGCTGTACGTGCGCTTTATGGCGCTGATGATAAAGTTTTCTACCAACAGGACGGGGCGCCACCACACTGCCATCTAGCCGAATGAGTTTTCCTGGATGACAGTCTACAGGGACATTGGATTGGACGACGAGGGTCCATTGAGTTCCCCCCACGGTCGCCAGATCTAACTCCTATAGATTTTTACTTGTGGGGAATTGTGAAAGATCAAGTCTATCAACGTAAGCCGCGCACGCTGGAGGACCTCGCCAGCAGATTACAGCGGCATGTGCAGCGATCTCCGTTGAAACATTGACCGACGTAGCTGCGGCGACCGCTCGTCGTTGCGTTATGTCTGGCCGCCAACGGCGAGCATTTTGAACAATCTAAAGTACCATGTGCTTAACTGAAGACAGAACTACATGTGTGATCAGTATTTAAATGTAAAGCAATGACACAATAAATAGTTTTCGTTCCTTAAAAATTGTATACTTTTTTGGCGGACTCTGTATAATTCGATATGAAAGATTTATACCACAAAGAGTTGGAGTTTATTTTTCAATTTACCTTATACTCCCATCGAAGTAAGAAATACTCGTAATAATTACACCGCCAACAAAACCAATGCTTATAAATAAATCACAGCTTGTCTGTCACAAATAAATTATGTTTCAACAATGAAAAAAATTGAATATATTTCTTTGCATCGAGTCTGATTTGCTTCGTCAGATTAACTTTGATGACATCTGTGAAGAAAGTGCGAAGGATATCTTTATAATTCTCAAGTAAGATGCGTATTTTGATTCTAGTAATTTACTGTTTTCTGAATTGTAACATTTCACTTAAAACTTATTTAAACTAAATAGGACCTATATAATAGCGGATCATAAATTGTTTTTGGGAGTTGGGGCGCACATTTTAGTACTGCCTAGGGGCGGGACTGTGCCTAAATCCGGTCCTGCAAACAGAAATATTATTTTAATAATTAATGTATTATTTCGTTATTATATCCCTTTCCATACGACTGTCCATTGGAGGTCGTGGTTTCTAGCAGCCCAGAATAAATACGAGCATACGCTTAAAGGTGGAATCACACTATTGCCACGGCATGTGTTCTCCTGTAAGATCATATAAATTGTCGTGTTGTGTGCACATTATCGCCACGCCATGTCACTTCACACTTACAATCTGTTCAGTCGCTCATTTATTCGGTAGCTTTTCTGTAGCAAAGACGGAAGGTGAATGGATTAGTAGTTCCACCAGTTCTTCGGAGTTTGAAGAAGACATCGAAAATGCGGCCGGGTATTATCATTTAGGAAAAAAGGTGTTGGAAGTGGGTGTATGACAAACTTGAAACCGGAGGAATTTGGTTAATTTCATATATTGTTTAAAGAACTGGAACAATGTTTTCATATGCACTTTAGAATGAATAAAGAAGAATTTGAATTTATTTACAATCTAATAAAAGAGAAAATATAGAAACAGAACTCTCAATTTCGAACACCATGAACACTGGAGGAAAATTAGTCGTATGTTTAAAGTGAATGCATGCTACAAAATTAATTAATAATAATACTCTTTAATTACCTCTGATTGAGGTTATGTCTGATATGTGCATCTACTGTATTATCAGGCGGTACATCTCACTTGACGATTGTGTCAGAGGAAGAATAATTGTTTGTATGCATCTGAAATCTGATTAGTGTAATATGTAACTAGTCGCCGGTGTATTCAATGGAGGGGGAAAGGAACTGCCACCCTACCCCATTATCTCCTGGCCTAGTTTTCTCATACGTAGCGTCTTGTTGGTATCACTTGTGAGGTTCAGACCTGTCTTTGGACAGTTGACTAAACTAAACAACTCTTTATTATAATATTTCAATGAAGTTTCACACCTACGTGAAGTGGCTTCTTGAATAATGTCCATTGTTGTACAACTGAACGCACCTTGATAATAGTTTGGCGATAATAATCATTGTCCATTATTGGCTCACAATTTGTGAGCGTACCTGTACTTATGTCTCGTGCTGTTAATGGGATGGTCCTGCAGTTCGTAGAAAGTCATCCTGTGGTGGAAATGTATAGCAACTTGATGGCGCAGATAAAGGACGCAACAATTTTATTGCAAGTGCTTCTATGTGTTTCATTGCCTTTTTCTTGCTCTGTCATTAAATGTTGCTCGTCGAAGTACATCGCAAAATTAAGATACATGTTTAACAATACAGATATTGAATAATTTCGAAGGAAAATTTCTTCCGGGGCCGGGTATCGAACCCGGGAACTTTGGTTAAACGTACCAACGCTCTACCAATTGAGCTACCCGGGAACTCTACACGACACCGATCCAATTTTTCCCTCTATAATCACAGACCTCAAAGTGGGCTGACAACCGTCAAGCAACCAACATTGAGTGCACACTAACTCTGTGTGACTTAAATTGTGGTTTTCTGTTAACGAACAGTGACGTGTATTATGCAAATCAAGTTTTCAAGTATAACTCCCTGTAAAGTTAATTTGAATAATTTCGAAGGAAAAATTGTTCCGGGGCCGTGTATCGAACCCGGGACCTTGGTTAAACGTACCAACGCTCTACCTACCCGGGAACTCTACACGGCACCGATCCAATTTGTATAATACAGTTATTGTTGTAGTCGTTAATAATATGTATGGTTAATATGCATTTTAATATGTATGGCGTCGCGGTCTAAAGCATCCTGCCTAGAACTCGCGTTACGGAATACGCGCTGGTTCAAGTACTCATGGGGGAAGAAATTTTCTCATGAAATTTCGGCCAGTGCATGGGACCGGTGCCCACCCAGCATCGTGATGCACTTGGGGAGCTACGATAGGTAGCGAAATCCCGTTGCGAATGCCAGCTATAATGGCTGGGGGGATCATCGTGCTAACCACACGATACCTCCATTCTGGTTGGATGATCGTCCACCTCTGCTTCGGCATGTGGGCGTGAGGCCAGCAGCCGGCTGGTCGGTCTAGCCCTTCATGGGCTGTAGCGCCACGGATTATTAATATGTTGGTCACATCTACACTGCTGTACCTACTATTATATTAATAATAATAATAATAATAATAATAATAATAATGATAATAACAATAATAATAATAATGGAAATAAAAAGATTAGTTCAATCGATGATTTAGTCTAATACTGGATAAATTAACATAATTATAGTATTCACTGCTCATATCTCTTCCTATTTCCTCCCATTCTTTGTTTCTCAAGTTCAAGTCTCTGTAATTAGAGGACTTAAAATTATACAAAAATTCATTTTGCCTTACTTTCTCAATGATGTATTACTCCATAATGAAACTGCACGTGCTCTCCACCATCCACCGATGTTCAGTGCAACAGAAAATCTAAACGTGATGGCACGAATGCTGCACTGGAGAGGACGTGGCGTCCGTGGCGGGGGAACAGTGTGATTCTAAGCAACTTAAATAGATGGAGAAAATCGTTGCCTACTTGTAATAATAAGACTCAGTCGCTGTTCGTTATGCTAAGTTAAGTATTACCTGCTCCCAGACAAAATATTTTAACCACGAAGAAGACGAGACATATGAACTAAATCGCGTGAAAAACGCTTTACTGTAGTTGGCCTAAAATAGATACCGGCAATAAACTCTGACATTCCCAGATATTGTAGTCTGACAATTGGACTTCTGTGTCTCATTATGAGAGTATGAGAACATCCGTAGGACATAATACTATTCATTACAGTCTATATACGGTACAGTGATTCTTAGGTTCGAATCTCTTCTTCCCATGTATTGCTAATTTAAAAGATTCAGTTTCCTGTTTCACATCATGATGAACATAATACAGCACTTTTATACTGGGTGTTCATTTCAAAGTGTGTCATGACGTCACTGTTGTTGGGTCACCGATTTGAAGCGAGTTTCAGTTTATATGTTAGAGAAGTTGCCTATTATTTAAGGCGTTCTTCAATCTGAACTTGAGAACGTGTACGGTATAACTTGAACGTCGTAGCAACACATGGCGGTCTGTACGGTCTGTGTGCTACCATAACCTCTTTCGAACTGTGTTTTGCGCCGGCAAGTCGTACGCAGGGTATTTGTTATCATCGGTTGCGTACGGTAACATTCCACAACACAAATCAAATGCTCCGTGTCCATGTTGACCGTCGAAGTTAATGTCAACAAATACGTAAGTAATCGTCTTAACCCTCTCCCCATATCCCGACAGTACGTATTTCCAAACAGTTCACATTCCTGCCACTACCGGCGTTACCCTACGTATCGACACGTACTCTTCAGAATGAACGCCGTACTTGCTAGCCAACTTCTCTGCCTCTTAGATTATACACCTGAGCTGCGGAAGTGTAGGAAGATTGAATTCTCTAGGCTCATCAGCTAGCCACATGACGGCATACAGCGAGCCAAGACACATTTTGAACTGAACACCCAGTAGAATCTGAGAATGTCTAGTTTGAAGATAGAATCATAAAAAAATTAATACAACATTTAAATCAAACTGCACTTTCTCCAAATTATGAAATTTGGGATTAAGTTATATTTAAGTTCAGAATTTTGCAGGGAATGTGATAAACTGCTCATTTGGAGTTAAACTGGAATTTATCTGCCTTAATCTTAGTAGTAATATCACAGTTTGAGTCTAACTGTATTGGTTTTCCGTCTTTTCCTACAAATAATATATTTTTTTAAATAAAGTGCAGTTTGATTCTAGTTGTATCATTTAGAATCGTTAGGACCGAAACTGTCTATTACAATGTTATGAATTCCTTAATAGGGGCATTCTCGTTTTTATACAAATTTTCTTCCTTCAGTCTCATTAGAATTGAAGGAAGGTGACATAGTCCTACTTCTGAAAGTGTTTTTTTTTTTTTTTTTTTTTTTTTTTGCGCAATGTCATTCGAAAGAAACTTTTTGAATTTAAATTCCATTTATTGTATTCACATATCTTATATTAACATCGAAGTCTTAAAATGCACAACAAGTCAAGAGTTATACGTTTTTTGTGATGAGATGACGCCGAAGATTCGCCATACATCACCTAACAATTGCATTACGGATGGAGAAAACCTCGAAAAGAATCCCAACCAGATAATCAGCCCGTGCGGGAATCGAAGCCAAGCCCGAGCGCAACTCCGGATCACCAAACAGTCGCCTCTGTCGACTGAGTTACGCCTACCAACTTATGTGACCTCTGCTATTGGTTGAATAGCAATTATCTTTCTGTCGGCATGTTTACATCGCCTGTCAGACATTATGGAACGCAGTATACATGCATTATGCTTGTCATTCGTTTTAACGTACTATCGTCCCACTCATTGGGTTAACGTGGGCATACACTTGGGTTTTGATTGTCGCTCGCCGCCGTGCCGCCAATAATGTATAAGTTAATTGAGTGATGATTGTTTGGAATCGCAAGACTTCTCGTGGTGCGGTGTTGCGATATCTATGCAATATTCTACTTTCGTATCTTCAAGAGATAAGTAATTTATCCTACATAAATGTACAGAACCCTCGTTAGGCTATAGACTTGTAATTCGACGTGTTACAAGTCAAGTGAATTAGTGTTAGTGCGTTCATCATACAAGTACATTATATTTATATTATTTATATTTGTGTTGTATTAATAGATCGCATTTTAACCGACTTAAGTACTAATGCGTATTTAAATAATTCATAACGCATATGCAGTACAGGCCTATAATAATATACAGAGCAGAGGTCTGCATCGGACATTTTCGCTCGAGCGCCAAGTAGTTCATAGCATAATCCGATAGGTAGCGCACATGCATGATAGGTAAAATTGTGGCGAGCGATAAATCCTCGAACGGTATAAGCCGAGCGTTAGACATTCGTTCTTCTTACAATGATGAACTATGTAGTAACATCATAGATATTTACCATTTCAAAACTTTCCAGTCTTTAACTAACGTCTCTATAGTACAACTACAAAACTTGCTTTAAAATGTAATATAAATATTGTAGGTAAATGTCCCCCCCCCCCCACACAGGAGTGATTTTGTCTTTACCATATCTGATAGATGTTATTGGATGTAAATGTAATTATTGTAAACGGAGAACACAATCACGATAATGCAAGAAATGTATAAAGTTTTCTAGTAATAACAGGGGCGGTTTTAGAAGGGAGTAGCAAGTTAGCGCTACCCCCAGAAATTTTATCAATATATAATGTGTGTAATAATCATTAATGACTGAAGCCTGGTTGAGACGGTGCGTGTTTCTGTGATGGATTCGAAGGTGGCTGCGCGGATGGGTCGCCTGCGGGTCACTCATTGGAAGTAATGCGATCTGGTGGCTCCGTGGATGGCTAGCTTGCTGGATTTCGAGGGTAGGTTCCTTGCTATTTGTCCTGCATGCTTTTGTGCTGGTTCAGTGTTACCAAAATAGTTGTTCTCCAACAAATCTTTTTTTTATGTATTTCTTAGTTTCTAAGGATATAATAATCAAATATAGAACTTTAGTTGTTTTAAACTTCTCGTTTAATTGCTTTGTTGCAATATTTACTATTGTTAATGTAAAATTTTAGTTGTTTTCCACTTATGGTTAGTTTCTTATTTATCATGAGTGTTATCTAGACTGTTCTGGGACCTTGGTAGCGAGAAAATAACAGTGTGGATCAACCTCGGGAAGGTCGCAGAAGCTACTATTTTAAGGGGAGAAGATGGTATTTTTGATGAAAAATTACTAAATTAAAAAAATATATATATTCTTTAAAATACTCTGTGATATGTGTGGATCGCCATTTTTAAACTTCCTGCATTATGGATTTTTAAATCACTCGTCTACTTTTATTGTTGTTTCCGGTAAATTAAATTTTCAAAAAATTGTTATTTTCTTTAAAATACCCTTTGATATGTGTGGAATACATTGCATAACATTTTGTGGGTATTTGTGCCATTATCGGATGTTGAGACGTCATTTTTAAACTTCCTGCGCTATGGATTTTTAAATCACACGCCCGCTTTTATTGGTTTCCAGTAACTTAATTTTTTTTGCTACATTGCCAGACAAAATGAATATAATTTCTGAACTATTAAAGATACATGCATGATATTTAGAACACACATTCTTTAGACTATTAGGAAACTTTTCTCTGTAACACAATTTTGTTAACTGATTTCATTTAAAAAATACGTGCGTTTGTTTGCAAGAAAGGAAATCAGAAAATTGTCATTAAATTTTAATTGTTTATTTTACCAACGTAAGGACTAATATCAAAATTCTGTTACAGACAGTTTGTAGAACATAATTTTGCAAATACATTGCAAAAACTGTTTGAATCTATCTTTAAAAACGGTTTAGATATATCGGTTTTATTACAATCCTGCATTGGGTATATTTTTTTCAAATTTGGGCCCCCAAGTAATTTTTTTTTTTAATATTTTTATTTAGTTGAGTTGCCACAGCTATGAGCTCTCTACATACAAAAAAATTAATAATTTACACCAAATATGAAAAAAGTTTTGAAAAATACCATCCTCTCTCCTTAAGAGAGCAAGTCGAAAATTTTGATTATGAATTCCTACGGTTGGACCAAAGATCAAGTCAGAACTTTAATTGAGGCGTACAGAGAAGAAACATGTTTATATGCTATACAAACAGCATTGTTAAGACATCTTGGCCCGTATTTCTACGCAGTAACCATTTTCGGCTCCACATTCTACTCTTTTTAATTTGATCCGTGTCCTCAGTGTTCAAAGCTAGCAAAACAGCAAAGGCTGCTAAACGTCTTCTTCGTACAGCTTCACATACAGCTTCCATATTTGATGTTTACAAATCGTACCGCGCCAGCATCTCCAACTTCCAAACTGGGATAGAGCCAAAGAGTTTGTAATACTTCAAACTCTTTGGATCCAGCATGCAAGGCAGCTCGCTCCGTGCGAACGAAAACCAGCACCGCAGCCACCACGGCACCCAGCCTGCTAGCCACCTTGGAATCTATCACAGAAACACGCACCGTCTGAACCAGGCTTTACCAATAGTCCTATATACTCTTCTAAACATAATAAGAAATACCCCTATTATCTGTAGAGCACTTGTATGTTCATCTGTACTAGCCTTGTTAACTCTGTGTCTGCTAAGGGACTTTGGGTGCTAGAGGAGCAGGTGAGGGGAGAAACTCTGGAGGCGTAGCCTTCGCTAGCAGACAGTTTATGACGTGTATACACCATAGACTTACTAAATAACCGCGTATACACACATCGTTTGACGCAAGGCTTCGCGCCTTGAAATCACTGCCTTCTTGATCATATTGATGTATAGTACGTTATACCGCGTTTTATGCTTCAGGTGTTGTGTGAGTTTTTGTCAACGAGTTAGAAAGAGAAAGATATAGAGTGGTCATTGCGCCGCCATGTTTGAAGAAAATTGAACGACCGTTGGTAATGAACTTATGCGCCCAAAACAAAGTGGGCGTGGTGATAACTGACATTAGAATCGTCAGCTGTCTTAATTTCGTTTGCATAAGTCAGTTAAACTGAAGTGGAAAAACCTAGTATTTCGTCAAATACGTGCATGGAACTTAATCTAAACTTATGTACGCTAAATTTAAAACACTTGAGCTATTCCTTGAAGGAATGCTTAAAAGAATAACCTAAGCAAAATTGTCATGTAGTATGACAAGAAGTCCTAGCAAGTATACTGAAGAAAATGTTAATATTCCTAGGTTCTTTTAAATGCGACCTGCAAGATTGCCTATAAAATGAACGAGTATGATTCGGATGATTTTATTAAATTGTTTTCCCAGTCTCTACATGTTGCAAAACTATTTACTATATCATAAGATACAGAATGAAAGTAGGCCCTATCTATAGTAAACAACCTTTACCTCCAAGCTTGTAACGTGGGTGAAATATGACAAAACACGCTTTCAGTTTTTTTGTTACAGTAGAGTATAATTATTATCGAAATGTGAACGTGAGACCAACAGCCGGCTGGTCTGTCTGAGCCTTTTAAGGGCTGTGGCACCACAGATAATTATTAGTGTATAATTGAGCACCCACGTACAATAATGGGGTAAGTAGTTACGAAATATATTCATACTTACCCCATTATTGCACGTGGGTGCTCAATTATGTTCTTTCATGTCCTTCCAGTCAAAATACTAACAACAATACGACCTATCCCAGAGTTTTGCGTTATTTTGAATGCGAGTGTCGAAATACAATTTTAATATTTGATTGCTATTACTAGGTTTGAAACGGAATTGCAGCGGTTTTATCCGTATTTAGTTTAACTTTATTACTAGTGAACCATTTATTTGATTAATCGTTTGTCTTCGAAATAGGCCTACTTCTTATAAGCTACAGCTCATCGTCTTCTTGTATAAGCAGTAAGGACAGAAGGAGCAGAAATAAAGGATGCCGGTGTCGAAATACAGTTTTAATAATGTATTGCTATTTGTTTTTCACTGGGTCTGAAACGGTATTGTATTGGTTTTATCCGTATTTAGTTTAAGTACATTACCAGTGAACCATTTATTTTGTTTATGCCGGGCGTTGTTACACATTTATGCATGAAAAAAAAATGCTGTTAATTAACAAATCTATGGACTTAACTTCATAAAATTTACATGAAATATGAGATATCAGTTGTCTTTTTCCTTTTGACATTGCAGTTATATGCAGCACACACAACAGGCATTTTTTTCCTTCGTTTTTTTTGTACTTCTTACCTCCGTTATACAACATTGTATGCAGACGAATTTTTACAAAGGTGGGCGCTTAGCTCAGATCTGCCGTGTTTCGCGGTGGCACCGCAAAGAGCGCTGTACAGGACAACATGGCCACTCTATAGTCTTCTCTTTCTAACTCGTTGGTTTTTGTTGTCTTGTTGAAAGTGTTAATTATAAGAGAGTAAGTAATTAATAGTGTACAAAAATGAATTCCATTAATAGTTTACAATCACAATCATTTTCATCTAGGTCATTAGAGGTGAAAATATAAATAAAAAGGCTTGGTAGACCAACCTGCTATTAAGATTTCGCAAATAATTTCTAAGAAGGGTAGGACTTTTAACAGAATTTTTAATGCTAATATGTTCGAAAAACGTGATTGGTTGTGCATCTGCAATGTAAAGAATGCTCTATTTTGTTTTCCGTGTATGTTATCTGGTGGTGAAGAAATGTGGACTAAAATAGGAATGATTGATGTGCATTTTCTAAATGAAAGGGTTAAGAAACAAGAGGCATCGTCAACCCACATAAAAATGTCCTTAGTTTAGCCTTCGTGGGAATTGTAAATATTGTTGCTCAGTTGGACGGTGCCTATTGAAGAAACATTGAGCGTGATAAATATCATCATTAATTGTATTAGATTCTGTGACTCCTTTGAATTAGCACTGAGAAGTCACGATGAAACGGTTTCGTCTTCTAATCTAGGCATATTTCGTGGTCTCATAAATTTCAGTGCTGAGCTAGACAACGCTCTAAAGACCCAACTAGAAAATTCAAGTTTTCAAGGGGACGTCAAAAATAATTCAAAACGAGCTTTCGGCGTTTATGCTAGAAGTCTGTCATGAGATTTCACGGCGGATAAAAACCGTGGACTTTCTAGCTGTTACTGCAGGTGAAACAAGCGACGTCTCCAACAAATTTCAGATGGTGGTTATTTACAGACATATCCAAACAACAAACCTGTTGAAAGATTCTGGGACTTCATTGTTCCTACTGGTCATGATGCAACATCTTTGGCTAAAAGCATAACACATGAGCTTGATCGTCATTTAGGAACTTGTCCCAAGAAACTGATCGCTCACACGTATTATGATGGTGCTTCAGTCATGAGTGGCTCATTATGTGGTGCTCAAGCATTGGTCTAGCAAACTTACACAGACGCAGCTTATGTTCATTATTATGCGCCAGCTTAATCTGATCATGCAGAATGCCGCATCAGCTAAAGAGTATAAAAGTACTGTCACCGACAATATGCAACCCCCTATATTTCAAGTTACCAACAGCCACTGAGTAATAATAATAATAATAATAATAATAATAATAATAATAATAATAATAATAATAATAATAATAATAATAATAATAACACTAGTCAACAGCATTTTTGTGCCGACAAACAGAATGCTGATTATTACCAAGTCTGATGCGCTGATTACGAATATGTAATCAGATTTTTTCCATCACGTCAGGTTTCCGAGCACTGCAACAATGTTGTATTTTATGAATAGCCATAAATACAGTGCTGGCGGGAAGTAACTAGCAGGGGCGCCGTCAGGATTTATGGGCCCCTGTGCAATATTGTGCTCGGGCCCCGTTGAAAAATAGTTAAAAATGACAAGTTACCAATTATTCTGACGATAAAAATTGTCTGCAAAATAAATAAAAGTTAACCCCATACACAGATATGAATCTAAAAATATACCGGTACACTTTTGTTACAATGGAAACTTTTAGCAAAACTTCACATTAGCACAATACATTGTATTCATCACGCTTCTTTTTCAGTAGGACCTACATAGCATGTTTCGTGACGAAACTTCCGTCTTTTCGGTGTCGTTTGTTTCTTTTCGTTTTCATAAAACACTATTCTTAAACATACTCGTATGTAATTTCTGACTTGCAGGCCAACATCAACAAACAACTCTCCTTGATTTCATTGATGCAAAATCATCAATTATATCATCAAAATTTAAAGACCTAGCAAAATCGCTCTCCAAACTAAGGAGGCCAAGGTTACTTAGTCTTTCTTGACACATTGTTACTCTGAATACATTTTTATTTCCTTCATTTTGTTTGAAGTTGGTCTGAAATTGACCGTTGCTAGTGAATGTGCAGAAAATGAACCAATCTCAAGCCCGACTGTTTAGGTTGTCAAAAATGAAGACAGTACATGCTTACAAGTGAATACTGATGGCTGTGGCTGTTTAGAAAAAAATTCTGATAACAGTAGCATTGAATCAGAACATGCAAACAATAGTAAAAATGGTGTGTTAATATGTGCAAGTGAAACAAATTTACACACACCAGTTCCTAACTCTGAGTCATGGCAAGTAACATGTGACATTGGAAAACTAAAAAGTGGCAGACAAATTGTGAGCAAAACATATGTGTATCTTATCTGTTGCCTTCCATACAAGATAAGACATGTCGGTGAGATGACCTTGAACTGTGCTTCTATTTATTACGAGCGTATCACGACCGATCTTATCTCACTCGAGCGTGCGACATTCGACCGAGTTCAAGCGAGCGATTTAACTCCAATGCAGCACTCTGATACAGAGTATATAAATTTTTCCTCCTGATTATCTCGAAAATTTCTTGTTTGCGAGATAGGTAATAACACATGTGACTTTTTCAACCAGTACGGATTTCAACGTCACTTTAATGTCAACTGATATTTTTTTTTACCGAGACACAAAATTTTCATTATACACTGTGTCCACACTAAAAGTATACAGAAATAACAGCGTATATCCTAACTTCTGCGTTGTATAGAGTAACTGAAAAAGTTTTTATTTCCACTAGTACATTTCAACATGAGCACCATTTATAGCACGACAGGTAACAACCTCTTGCCAGCTGTTCACAAACATATCAGTGTTACAAGGTCAACTGCTTTAATGATACGCTGTCTTAAATCAATGAAATTACGAACTTTCCTGCTGTACACAAAATGTGTAATAAATCTCCATGCAAAAAAAACGAAAGAAGTAAAATCAGGGGATCTAGATGGCCAGAAAGTTGGCCCACTCTTTCCAATCCAATTTCTTGGGAAGGTTACATTAAGAAATGTTTTAACATTTCGATGGAGGCGTGGTGGAGCACCATCCTGTTGAAATGTTAAACTTGGCGGAAATTAGGGAATAGGAAAGTTGTCCAGCATATCAAGGTACGTATATCCCGTCACTGTAGGCTCCATAAAAAAGAATGGGCCAATTACTCCATTTTTGTGCATTTCCTACCAGACATTGATTTTTGGCGAGACCCTTTCATGTTCAATCACTCTGTAGGGATTCTGAAAACCCCATATGAGGCAATTATGACGATTAACCTTCCCGCAAGGTTGCCCCATCACTGAATAGCAACAAATCAACATACCTGGGATTTTCATCGATACGCCGAATAATCTCGTCATAGAAATTAGCGACAATCATCTGATCTGAGTTGATGAAGGCGCACGCATACGGAGACGTTTGCGTAGAATCTTGTGAACTGTTGAACGAGGAATCTGCAGTTCCCTACTAGCCTGCCTAATTGATTTACGTGGGCTTCTAGCAAATGATTCACGCACCTGATCCAGTCTTTTCGGCCACATGCTTTTAGAATCTTTCCCCGTCTTTGAAATCAAGCTACCATTATCTCGTAGAGTTCTATCCCACTCGTAAATGGATTTGCGTGTAGGAGGATCCACAATTCCATTTCCTGTATATGCGCCGCTGAACAAGCGTAACTGAATTAATTCTGCAAACCAGAGCACGCATTGAACTTTATGCTGTACTGTCCACATCTCTATTGACAAGGAACTAGACTGATAAATGCAAATTTCATTCATGCAACAATAAGCTTGAAAGGAAATATTTCACACAACAATGGCCATGCAACAATAAGCTGGAAACAAAACATTACACACAACAATGACCATGGAAAAGGTATGAAACGAAATCTTGGAGAGTCTTTCTATTGATTGAGCTTAATCTTAAGAAATAATACAGTTGTGAAATTATAAGCTACAGTATTATTTGTATATACTCTTATTGTGAACACGATGTATTAAAGGTTTGTGAACGGGAGAAGAGCTCGGGGCAGAAGAAGATATACGATGATAAACGCCATTAAGATGTATGAATCATATAAGGAGACAAAAAGGAAGGCAGAAAATAGGGAAGATTGGAGAATGCTGGGTTTGCAGTGAAAGATCTGCCCTTGGGCAGAACACTAAATGAATGAATGAATTAAAGGTTTAATAGAAAACATGTTTCACATTAAAGTTTTTTTTTGCGTAAAATCAGAAATCATGAATAAAGTTAAGGTTCACAAACAAATTTATTATGTAGCTTAATGTTCTATGCAGTCAGAAGCGACTGAATAATTTAATTTTCCGAATGAAAGTCATTTTGTGAAATTAATTTTATGATATAATAATACATTATAATAGGCCTAATATTATAATATAAATTATTATGTAGTTTTAAACATGGTATGATATATAATAGGCCTATCAATTCAGCATGTGATAAAGTCCCCCCGTTTCACTGTTCCACAAACGTGACAACAGCTCTTCCTCATTTTCGAGTTTAGGGATGCAATTAAACTTTGCACTGTTTATGTTGACTGTTGGCGGTAAGCAATAGACGTTAGACAAACCGAATGTTATCCTAATGAATGGGATAATTTTACGTGCTTGTTTCTGTCTGAATGACAGAGTTAACAAAATCATAAACATGCAGATCTGCACAGTTATAGTCCCGTCGCTGTTATTTCCGGCAGCCAATCACGTTGCAAGTCGGTTATATTTAAAAGTGTTCGTCTTGTCTTTCTCTGTTGATGACGTTATGCACTTCCTATGGCTCTACAGAGACTGAGTATAATCGTCCGCCATTTTAATTATTTCATTGGCGTTCGCTGAAAGAACAACTTATTAATTTCGAAGTGAGCCATCCAAAATAGACATTGACATAATAAGCGACAAGCACTTTTATTTTTCAAGTTACGTAGATAGAGGGTCAAAGCGAGAAAGCATTTAGGAAAAAATGGAAATTACTTTTAAAAGTGGTTGCTATTCAAAATTTTTACTGGTTTGCGAGTTACGGAAAGTTAAAGAAATGCATTTTTTTTTGGCGGACTTTCATATGCAAAGTGACATCTCTTGTCTGTTGTTAGAACGTATGGTTAGAACTGAGAATTCTCATAGAAATTGTCACTCTGATTTCAAATTTGTTTTCAAAATATTTTCATTGCTAAAGATTTTCGATTTAACCGTGAGTTTTGAAATGTAAGTGAAATATTTCTAGTACATAAAATACATCTACGCTGAGAAACACTGGGATGACATAGTCCTTTGAAATTGAGAAAAATGAAAAGAATATCATAGTAGTCTTCAAATTTATTATGGGTATCGCTGTCACTATTATTATTATTATTATTATTATTATTATTATTATCATTATTATTATTAGCGGCAGACACATGTCAAGAGGATGGATCGCTCTAGATGGCCCAGGCAGATTTTGTCGTATGTCCCAAGAGTTCGAAGAAATTCAGGAAGCCCTAGGAAATACTGGCAAGAGACTATAACAGATCCACTGGGGTCTAACACGCGGCTGCTTGGGTAATCTGTTGGGCCACCGCACGTCCTGGTAAGTGCTTATTTCAAAGCCCAAGTTTCGTGATGTTTTAAAAGTAATAGGCATTCATATTTAAATATTAATACGAATACAAGACAAAGGACTTTGTTTAATTTTGGTATTAAGAAATTTCGTACTGAAGGTGTTTGTGACGCAACAACTAATGATGCAACCACCCAGGGCCTTCATACTGAAGCTGTTTGTGACGCAACAACTAACGATGCACCCACCCAGGGCCTTCGTACTGAAGTTGTTTGTGACGCAACAAGTAATGATGCATCCACCCAGGGCCTTCGTACTGAAGGTGTTTGTGACGCAACAACTAATGATGCATCCACCCAGAGCTTCTCGATTATCGGACTCTGAGACTTATCTGCTATAAACAAAAATAAATTAACTCACGTTGCCAAGGCCTACGCACGCTGGTGAAGTAGCATTGCAAACTAATGTGTCGTTTAGTTGTGTGATGTATCTGTGACAGTATACGGTCTGCAAAAGATGCAAATGTTGGTGTAGTGTGGTCTTTTGTAGTGGTAATTTGCTTATGGTCCTAAGAAAATTCGGCATGTGAATGATAATATAAATTTCATCAAGTTATCACCATGCGTTATCACAACATCCTTGTTGTAGGACCTACGTAAAACTATAACACTGTTACTGACGATTACAAAGTGACGGTAGCATTCTTGTAGTTCCTAGGAAAATATCTAAACTCACAGATGATGCGGTCATTTCATAATTTCTAAACGAGCCATTACATTTTTCACCCAAATGTAAACAAAAATTAAAGAACCAAAAGAAAGACGAAAAAAGAGACGAAAGATGAAGATGCTTTTAGTAAGTGGTTGGCAGATGACATGACTTCGATTTTTTACCACTTCAAAAGTAGCGTCCAAAGTATGAAAAGTGATGGGTTCACGGTAATAATATATTAGACTACGCTGCATTTTTTTCAAATAGGCAAAAATTTTCGTGAGTTTAAAAATATTATACCTGGAAGAACAATGCTCCATCTACATCAGCACAATAACAGTAGAGGCAGCAGCGATGTCGTCGTCATCGTCATCGTCGTCATCATCATCATCATCACTTTAGCAGCATTAGTAGACACCACTATCAGCAGCAGCATAAACAAGAGCAGTAACAAACACAGCAATAGGTAGGTCCATGGATGCAAGCTTTGCCATTTTGAATATATATATATATATATATATATATATATATATATATATATATATATACATACATACACACATGATAGCCTAGACTGATTTGAAAGATCTCACAAACAAAACGTTTTAGATAGAAATGTTTTAAATAAAAGTTAATTTCAAGGGGAATATCTAATTGCATTTTTTAAGTTATATTTGGAGGTCGTTTCGAATATCATTTGAAGGTTAATCTTATTTGTTTAAGGAAGCCTATAGTTTTTATTTTTCATTTTCGTTCCTCACACAAAAGTAAACAACGTTTGTATGAACAATTTTTCCATTTAGTGCGTAGTTTCACAGACATTTGAAAAGCAAACAAACAAACATAGAAACAAACAAAGAAACAAACAAAGAAACAAACAAAGAAATAAACAAATAAATAAATAAATAAAAGAAAAGTATATATTTATAAGAATCTAAATTATTATAAAACAAGCGAATAACATTCATTTAAAAAATAGGTACTCTAAGTGTTCTCCTTCTAATTCAATATACACTTTCAATTCTTTGAAAAATGAGTGATGTGTACGAAAAGTACTCGGTACTTCTCTATCAATATTCACACAAGCAGTACGCACTCCTTCATGTTTTCTGAGTCGCTGGTACATGTAGGGGAACTAGGCCTAAAATGACATACTTTAAGGAAATCTTGAAAAAAATATGTATTCTTACAAAATTTGTTTAGGCCACTTATATACAACTGATACTACAACATTAACACATACCGTATATTAAGATCAACAGAAAGTGAAAAATACTGACAATCTTTAACTGAAAGGTATGTTTGAAAATAAACAAACCATGTCATTTTACCCAAGTTACTAGGGTAAAATGACACACTTAAGTTAATTTTTACATAGTTAGGATACACTTGCACATTCATTGTGTGCCCACGAGAAACATTTCTTACACTGTAGCCATGTTTCTTCTGGTTTATATTGGCTGTAAAATTCATTGCAGTACAGACAAGGTGCATCGTTCTCAACATCACCATCGAAGTCATTCTCTTCATCTTGGTCTCCTTTGCTAAGATCAAACTGAAGCTGTGTTTTTCCTCTGTTTGCTGAACGCCTTTCTTCTACAGCTCTTCTTTCAGCTTCCTTTAATTTTAATTGGTTAAGAAAAGAGATACTCGATTTGGGACCCTTCATGTGTTCTCTTTCTTCTCGCCACAGATCTAGTGCCAGAGTGAATCGGGGAGATCTCTTGCTGTGTCACATGAGCTGAAGGCCTCGTTTGTGACGCTTAGTGCAGTTTGTGGTGATGGCTATATCATATGTTCTTTTGCATTTCTTGTTGTTGAACTGCTCTTCTGTGTTGCACCCTTTGGCCCGTCTGTAGGGACTGGATTCATTAGAGGTCTGTCTGTGGGCGCTGCAGGACTAAATAAGTGATCAGGAAATATGTCCGAATTGAGTGGACAAATTCCTGTTGAAGAAAATCCACCCAATGCATTGGTGATGGTTGTAGCTTTTCCATAGACTTCAGAAAATAAGTCCGGATTTTGAAACTGTGTAATCACCCATCCAGGATGGTTCTTCAGCCACTTTGTAACGGCCTGATCATATGTTTTCAAAGGCCCGAAGAAAGAGACATCAAGTGGCTGGAGTCGGTGGGTGCAGTGACGAGGGAAGGCTAACATGACGTGTAATCACTGTTGCCAACTTCTGTGCACTATAAAGCTGTAAATCCAAACTCATCTTACAATGTTTTCCACAAAAGCGCTTTTTAGTGAAGTAGGTGCAAGTAAACTTCAGACTCGCCAAGCCTAGCTCATTCATAAGAGGATAAATCAGAGTGAAAAAATTCAGTGCATATAAATATTGAAAATATATTTAGTTTAGAAAGTTTAGGGTTTTATATATTTTAAAGAAATCCCCATCTCACCTATTTTAAAATCAGTTAGCTTTACGAAAAATTCAGTCGAGCAATGAGAGAGATGCCACTATTTATTACATAATTTCACAGAAGTAATCACTAATCAGCCATTGTAAACAAATTTGACACCAATTTTGCAAATCGCTATCGCCCATAATATAAGGCTTCTGATTTCCAGTCACAAACATGCACTTCGGTAAAATGACACAGTATGTCATTTTAGCCAAGTAGGTGGTATGTCATTTTACCCGGAATGAAGAAGAATAAGAAGTAGTGTTAGAACGACTTAACCTTTTTATGAATTTGGATATTGTAATGCTTTTTATAGAGGGAAATACTCATGTTTTCAGTCATGAACATTATTTCACTAATATCTGAAGCTTAAAAGAACAAAAAATACATAACATACCTCAACAATATTATATCGTCTTGCACTTTTTCCTTTAGTTGCACCTGCTTCACCAAAAAGCGCCTTCGCTTGCTAAAACTTGGATGTAACCACTGTTTCCAGCTTCTGTGCACTTTAGAGCTGTAAATTCAAACTCAGCTTACAGTGTTTTCACAAAACACATAGTATGTCATTTTACCCAAGTATGTCATTTTAGGCATAACTCCCCTAATATGATTACCTATGTATATAGAAGTACATATAGGTGTATGTGTGCGTGTGCGTGTGTGTATGTGCGTGTGTGTGTGTAAAACACAAAACTTGGCCCATAATTGTCATGTATGTATGTATTTATTCACACTGCAATGGGTATACACCCGGTGGCAGTGGTAACTAATTACACACAATAATGACAATAATATACTTAAAATTAAAAATACAATTAATAATAATACTAATAATTAATACCAATAATAATAATAATAATAATAATAATAATAATAATAATAATAATAATAATAATAACAACAACAGGGAATATCCTAAATTAAATGAAACGTTCACTTAAAATAACATTTTAAATAAATCAAATTTGTATCTTAAACCTAAGTTCGAACTAAAACGCACGAGTATGATATGTTCATATCTGCACAAGTACCTTTGAACATTACACTCATTTCGCTGTCAACTCACTCACTGCACTGGAACTACAACACATTTCACTGATTCTATCCTGATTTCACTAACACTTCAAAAACATTTCACTGTTCAAATACTTTGCACTGCTACTATAAACTATAAAGCTTCACTGACAGGAACACGTTTCACTTACACAACACAATTCACTGACACAACGTAATTCTTCACTGATACAACACTTCAATAACAAAATATCATTTACACCCTTTAGATTCTGTGTATAATTACCGTCTATTAGTAAGTCCTTAAGTCTATTTCTAAATACATTTTTGGTTGTTGGTAAAGCCTTTAGTAAGTCTGCAGGTAAATCATTCCAGTCCCTGATAGTACGATTGAGAAAAGAAAACTTTCCAGTGTCCGTCCTCTATTTTTTTTTTTTTTACCTTGGGGATTTAGTGAAGTGATGGCAGGCAGAGTAACTATCTCATGCCCCCATGTTTAGATTGCTACCAGTCCACTTCATTAGAACCAGGTACCCAGCTTCGAAGCCGTTAGCCCTGTGAACTTACAATATATTTATGTTCCCCTATTATCATAATTCAAGGTTGTTATCTAAGAAATTAGCAAGTTCTTTGTGATAGTAGAAGAGAAAGAGTGGGCGAAGGGAAGTGGTCCGTGGCCCATTTCTTTTAGGGCTCATCCCGACATTTGTCTATTGCTCAAGGGAAACCACGGAAAAAACGTCCTCTGCCTTATTTCCCTCAATTTATATGAGTGGTCATTCCTTGAAGAGTAATTTGGCGGCTCCAACCTATTTTTTTATTTCTCTCCAGGCAAGCTCACCTCTGTATGTTTTGAACAGTGCGCATAATCGAATTCGCGTTCTCCTGTCCGTGAGTGTGTCCCATTTTAATGGTGAATTTTTCCGACAACACTTAGGAGCCCGTTTTTTTAATCTTTTCCGGTGTCTTAATATGTTCTAATCTGTAAGGATCCCTACATGCAGCACCATATTCCATTACTGGACGTACTAGTGATTTATATGCAATCTCTTTGGATTTATCAGAGCCTTTTCTTAGTACCCTCATCACAAAGTGTAACGCTCTCCATGCTTTTCCCGCTGTGTCTGTAACGTGTTCCCCCCACCCGAGATAGCTGCTAAATGTTATTCCGAGGTATTTACATTTGTTAACTTCCCCTAATGTATACGATGCGACTATTTTATTTCTTTTCCTTGTAAAGCTGATGGCTTTGCTCTTTAGAGAATTTATTTTCATTTTGTTGGCTATTGCCCAACCGTTTATTCTATTGAGGTCATTCTGAAGAAGAGTAGTATCTTCATAACTATTTATTTCCCTATATACCATACAATCATCCGCGAATAAGCGAACCCTAGACAAGATATTAACTGGCAGATCATTTACAAAAGCCAGGAATAGAAGAGGCCCCAAGACACTCCCCTGTGGGACTCCGGAAGTAATTTCAATTGGGTTCGATAATTCCTCCCCTACCCGTATTCTGTGAGAGCGACAAGTTAAAAATTCCTTGATCCACTGGAGCACTCTGAAGTCAATCCCCGTTGATTGTAGTTTAAGCAACTATATATCGTGTGGAACTACATCGAATGCGCGTGAAAAGTCAATAATCACTGCATCTACTTGGCTACTGGAATCTATTCTGTCTTCTAAATCCTGACATACCGTTACTAATTGACTCTCACATGAATAGCCCCCCCCCGAAATCCATGCTGACAGTTATGTAACCAATTTGAGTCATCCCAATGCTGCCTTAGATAAGCTGAAATCAAGTGTTCCATGTGTTTGCAAACCACAGAGGTGAGGCTGACCGGTCTGTAATTTTTTGTATCTGAGCGAGACCCTGACTTATAAATTGGCACCACTATTGCACCTTTCCAATCTCGCGGGACAGTACCATTGTTAATTGATATTTCAAATATACGCACTAGATAGGGAATCATGGCTTCCCCTCCGAATTTTAGTACGTCTCCGGCGATACCATCAGGTCCTACTGATTTATGAGTTTTCAATTTAGAGATCCTTCTCCTTACGTCCCCAGGCATGATAGAAAACTGACCCGTATTTTCCACAGAAGCTGAGTGTGGTACTATTGTCCTCTTCCCAAAAAGAGTGGCATAATAGGAATTTAATTTTTCTGCTTTTTCGCTGTCCTGTAAGATAAATTGATTGCGGTCATTTTTTAGGGGGAGGCTCGAATAGTTTTCCTTGCGTCGTCTCTTCACATATTTATAAAATTCCCCCCACCCGTTTTGTTCACCTTTGAAAAGTTTATTTAGGTAATTTTCCTGCGCTATCTTTTTCGCATTAAGCAGTTCTTTTGATAGTTGTGTGAATTTTGTTTGTTTTGCAAGGCTTTCCTTGAACTGTCTGTAGGATGTTAGGGTATGTACAAGACTGAGCCTGGTTGGTTACCGAGTTGGTCGCTCGTAACCTAGTTGGTCGATGGGCAGAAAGTCGGGATGTACAAGACGGAGCCTGGCTGGTTACCGTGTTGGTCGCTCTTAAGCTAGCTGCAGGCTGGGCAGAAAGTCTGAACGATCAGAACGAAGCTTGTTTGCGCCTGCCAGTCAATGTGGCTGAACTTAATCTCCTTTTTCAAAATTGTCTTTAAAAAATAATAATTTGTAAAAGTGCCAGGATGGATTGTTTTGGTCTTCAGGTTCTCCTAAACGTACCTTAGATGTTTGGCTATTTTCAGTATTAAAATAACTACGTAAATAATTCCACTTTTCTGGAAAGCATCATAATAAAATCCTTTCATCAGGTCCCATATAGTTCATTCTGATAGACACAGAGCATTGATAAAATAATATGTAAGCTTATTAATTGCCAAAAGGTGAATACCGGTAATTGTATTGTTTCTAAAATCGTCACTTTCTGTAAAATATCAATTATTCATTTACAATGTTACTTATTTTTGGTATGCATTTCACACAACCTCATTCTAGTACCGAGATGAAGAAAGTATGGGGCTCTACCTTCATACCCCCAAATGCCTTTATGGCATGTGAAGTGGCTAGCTTTACCTTTATTAGTAGGCATTTCAACTCTTACTTCATCTCACACTTTCACAATAAGATATGGGATTTGTTGGTCGGATTGAGCCTGATTCCAAAATTAATTGTAAACATTGATTATCCTACCGAAAAAATTGTTTTCAGAATTGAAGTCTTTAAAATATAGGCTACATCAAATTTATATCAATGCATTATTAAATTTTATAAGTTACCTAAAAATCAGACATATTTCAGATCATATACTCACAAAAACAAAATCAGAGGTATGGATACAATACATTTGTTGAAACTGAAGTGTTTAAAGAGCACTGCTTTCAACCATAGTACTAATATCTGTCCTAGATTTATAACAAATTATTAAAGAAATGCGCAAAACTATTTACCTTCAATAGTTTGAAATTTAAAAATGTATGTAAGCAATTTGTTATTAGTAATGATTCATTTTTAGATATTATATTGTAATTTATGCTTGTACATATTATGTATTGAATCCTCCCTTGAGCACGAGAACACTCTCTTGTAGGGAAGTGCTAGAAATTTTTAAATTTACTATTTCTCTATATTGTATTTTTATGGCAATAATAATAATAATAATAATAATAATAATAATAATAATAATAATAATATTATTATTATTATTATTATTATTATTATTATTATTTGAAATTATCTTTCACAATTCCTTATGCGCGTAGAAATTGAGAGCAGGAGGTGTTTAGGACGTGGGAAAGATCTACAAACTCGCAGGACGCATGCGCAGTAAAAGCATTTACTGTAGGTCGCTGGTAGCTGGAAAAATGAGGTGTTTCATGCTACCAGCTACCAACGGGCTAACAGACTTCGTAGCAGTCGATCGACCAGGTCTCTTCTTGCACGTCTCCATTGCTTAACGTTCGGGCATTCCTTCCGACTAGGTAACCATTCAGGCTACCAACTACAAACCAGGGTTCGTCTCTTTTTTTTTTAGTTGGTTATTTAACGACGCTATATCAACTTCTAGGTTATTTAGCGTCGATGAGATTGGTGATAGCGAGATGGTATTTGGCGAGATGAGGCCGAGGATTCGCCATAGATTACCTGGCATTAGCGTAACTTCAGACCGGCAGGCAAGCGCCTTAACCGACTGAGCCACGCCGGTAGCTGGCTCCATCTTGCACGTACCCTAAAGTAAATACTATAATCAACTTCAGTAGAAAGACGAAACTTTGCTTATGCAGCGAGATTTTCACAAAAGAAAAGTGGCTCTCCAAACGTTAAAAAAAAAAAAACAAAAAACAAATACTGTACATTAAATTAACAGTTACATTTCTCGGAATTATTGTTTTTTTTTAGAGGCATGTTTCGGATTATACAGACAGGTGAGTGGGAGAAACTACATTGTCTCTGTTGTAGAAACGATATGTTTTATGCAGTGTCAGACAATAGAATATTCCAGTGATACAGTAGAATAACTATTGAAGAATAATAGACAGAGGAAAAGTCACATGGCCCACAAAATTCGTAACAAAAAATGTGACTGTACTTGCATATAATGTGTTCCAGTGTTTAATTTCGGGTAAATAAGAGAGCGACTTCATTAATGCAACAAATCAAAGGCATCTCTTAAAAACATGAATGCGTGAACAATATGAAAGTGTTGGTAATAGTGGTGACTTTACTGTGTTTCATTGCGGACATTCTACAAATATGCTAGCTTCTAGAGCCACAACTGTATTGGCCAATATTTTGTTGATTAATTATTCTACAATGAAACAAGATAGTATTGCCAGTGCTTCAGGAACAAGAAGAAAATTGCAGACTTTCACATAAAAAGAGGTAACAGTGTGTTTTAAATGACATCTCACGAATAACTTTACTGCTTCTACTTCTTTAGAGAACTGCGCATTCCTGTCAGTTTTCTGCCTTACCTGTCGTTCTTCTGTACTGACAGTAGGAAGTCTTAGCAGTACGTAGGAATAATAGTAATAATAATAATAATAGTAGTAGTAGTAGTGAGTAGTAATAGTAGTAGATAAAATAATAATTATGTTGATTACTGTCTTGTTAATGTAATTTACTATTAACTAGAGTAAATAACGTCAAGCACTACAATTAATTATACCCAAGAGAAATGGCATGCTGAGCATGGCCTGTGTGTATGACGTAACGATTCTGCTATGCAGGCCCAATAATCGAGATGGCCCTCATCCATCCCAAGTCCACAGAGCGATCTCCAGGATAGGCGAAAAGAGGAAAAAAATACCAGCACATACAGGGAAAAGTCTGCTTTCACTCATAAGTACGTGGATAACTACTTAAAATTTGGTTCGCACAATCTCCTGACACTGACCAATTGCCACGATCTCAATGAAGCTGAAGGTATCGCATCTTTTTCGAGATCTCGACACAAAACACTCCGATTCAGTTAAAGCCCATCGAGTTCTTCAAGCATAAACGAAATTCACTACAAATGGAAAAGAAAATTATTTCCCAACTGTCAATCACTGGTACTCTATGTCTTAAGATTAAGTACGTCATACTTAATTATGAATACTTGTGTTAGTTAAATTTATGAACTTTAAAACAAATGGAAAGTTATTTATGAGGAGATTTATTAAGACCGGCCATCGTCTTATAGAAAAAGAATTTACCGAGCCGGGGTCTCTGAATTGTTGAGAACCTCTGTTGTAAACAATCTAAGGAAACTTTGAAAACTTTTGGTGCAAAGAGAATAAAAAATTATAGAAGGATACGGAAATATTAAGTCGTAACAATGAATTGAAGAAAGAGACTTATAAGGATTGGACAATGTACTTCATTATGTAACAAATGATGAATTGTTTGATATTCTTCATACAATACATTCGTCAGTAGGCCATGGAAGAAGAAACAGAATGGCATCAGAAGTGAAGAAAAAGTATCGCAACATCATGATTTACTTAGGTCTTTGTGTGCACTGCCAGAAGAAGTCAAGTAATTTAAAAAAGGACAGTAACCAAACCTATTCCGCATTCAGCTTTTAATCCCCGTGCGCAGGTCGATCTGGTCGATACAATGGCATTCAATTTATAGTGGTTTAAAAAGATCATTTGATTAAATTTGTTGTTTTAAAATCTCTAAAAAGTAAACGTGCAGAAGTAGCTATCAACCTGATTGATACTTACACAACTTTTGGAGCTCCTGTAATCTTGCACTCCGACAACGGATGAGAGTCCGTACTAACTGAAGTAAACGCTATGCGGAATGAAATAAAAATCGTCCACGGTAAACCAGAGTTAGGGTTCGGTGGAGAGGGCGAACCGGGACATTGAAGAAATGTTTTGTATACCTACGGACGGAGCAAAATCAGATCCCAGATTGCCCTATGGGACAGCAGTTCAGTTTAAGAAAAATCGTGCTCTCCATTCAGGTACAAATTTTTCATATTTTATTTTTAGGTAAATTTCCAGTAACAATTAGTTTGTGTCTAAATGGGTTTTACAAAGTGTGTTTTTCGTGTAAAGCCATTTTTTGTCATATTTATAGGAATTAGTCGATCGCCGTAAGAAGTAATGTTTTGATGTTCAACTAGAGTGTGGTTATTATCGGCTGGAATTCTTGATAACAAAATTACTAATGTACAGCTCTCATAAGACTTTCTATGGGCTGTGGACTGGTGACCTGACTTAAGGTTCTAGTCTTATTCCTGTCCGGCTGAACTACAAACGCACTGTACATAGAAAAGAGGATATTGAGATTTTGTTTAGTAATCCTACGCGAGGCTGAGCAACATCAGTCAGAAAACGAAGATGAAGGTCTAAATGAAACACGGAATGTCATAACATATAAACTATGCGATGAAATTTTTTAATGTTTGCCATTTTAATTTCATTACAAAAGATGCAAAATTATTTTGTATTACATTCAAGTTTCGCTATACTGATTTTAGTTCTGGATTGTTTCAGGCTCTCTGAATACTGCATACATCTCACTTTATTTTCACAGTACTCTCAATGATGACAAAGTGTAGAAAATCAATCAGGAACGTTAAAATTCTAGACAATGTTCGCAGAAAGAAACAGTTAAATGTTGAGAATATCATCAAGCAAATTTCCACCAGTTGGGAAAGGAACGACTGCATGTGTTCCCATACAAAATGTGAACCGTGCTTAAGGTTCTTCCTGAAATGTACTAGCAGTGATGAAATGTAAAAATAACTTTTAATTTACAATACAGTATAGCCTATAACAACTATGTCCGGGCCTAATTATTTTATAACAGGATTATCAGAGGTGTCGCTGCAAAACTAAATGTAGAATCAATAAGTGTGAGTGTCGTGTGCTCAACATATTATGCAGTTCGAAGTGTCATGGAATTTTGTGTTGTGAAAACAAGTATTACGCTCCCAAGTTAAATCTGGGTCCGGAAACAATGTGAATCACCGTTCCCTCTCCCTGAGGTCTTTGTAACCTTGAGTAAATACTAAGCTGATAAAGAGGTGTTTACTGTTCGTGCCAGCGAGCGGCATGAGAGAGTGGTGTGTATAGGAAGTGCTGAAAGTGTTGTACCCGTATAAATACTGTGAAAGTGCACCGTATTTCACACACACGCACGCACGCGCACACACACTACCGCACTCATTGCATTATTTCTTGTAACATGCCCTCACTCGCAGACGAAACAGTATGTTGTGTACTAACAACTAGTGCTATTAGAGCTACTAGCGCTCATCTCTTGCATTAACGGGACGCAAATCTTGGGGGCGTAATAAGAGTTACAATATAGGCCTACTGTTTATCATACTCGTAAAAGCAAGCGTAAAGGAAGATTGTCTTGTGAAAACAAATGTTAAAATATTCTGTTTAACATAAAAGGAAATAAATAGTATATTTTGAGTTGATGTGCTTATTTTCTATATTTATCAACATTGCCCAATTACAATTGACCATTGACGTCATTGTTCCGGCAATGTGTGATAATGTTTTAATTTCATCTGAAGCATACATGAATGCCCTGAGCTCTTTGGTTAGTTACTTAAATTGGCGAAACTAACAGAAAGTTCATCAGTTCTATTTAGTAAGAAGGCAAGTGACGAACGTGTGAGTATTGATTCCATTGGTATTCGCCACACCAAACACTCCTTAGTAACAGGCGACAAGCTTATGAGTTGATATAATTTAATGAAATCTTCCGCGAGCAAATGATGTTTTTACGGAGAGGGGAAATTTGGGATTTTTTTTGTAGGCCAAGTACAAAATGAACTTATGTTTTTAAACTATATTCTATATTTTAGCCCCGGGGAAAGTGTAATAAATTAAAAATGTATTATTAAACCATTAAATCTCACTCGAGTTGCACTGTTTCATCTAAAACGCAATAAAATCGACGTGCAGCGCGATGCGTTATATCGTGAAGGATAACAAACTTTAAATTTCCGCTGGGTTCACAAGTCGATGTCAGATGTCAAACGAAATGTGGTGCAATATTTTATTAACATCATTCACTGTTGTGTGAGATTATTGTTGTAGTCCGAAAATCGATTTTTGTTCAGCTAAAATGGAAAATTTTCACACTGTGGCGCATGATATCCCATAAAACAGTTTCTATGCAAAATTTAATTTTCAGTTCGATTTCATGTAGACAATTTTCGAAAGATAACACACTTATTGAATGTTTAAACATTTCAGCTTTGAGATTCGCTTTCCTATTCCTCAACAAAACGCCGAACAGTTGCCGGATCAGAGTACCGCGACTGAAAATGATTAGTTTCAGTTAATTGTGCATGTTTGCGTAAGAAAACAAAAATCAGAATCAGCACAATAATAACACTTAATGAAATACTTAAATTCTCTTGTTGAGTCTGTGTTAGTATCTTTATTGTACGGTATTTCTTGTTAAAACTGGAAAATTATTTTCAAAATTAAACTTAAAAAATACCTTTATGATACTTACTTACTGGCTTTTAAGAAACCCGGAGGTTCATTGCCACTCTCACATAAGCCCGCCATAGGTCCCTATCCTGAGCAAGATCAATCCAGTCTCCATCATCATATCAAACCTCCCTCAAATCCATTTTAATATTATCTTCCCATCTACGTCTCGGCCTCCCTAAAAGTCTTTTTCCTCCGGCCTCCCAATTAACATTCTATATGCATTTCTGGATTCGCCCATACGTGCTACATGCCCTGCCCATCTCAAACGTCTGGATTTAATGTTCCTAATTATGTCAGGTGAAGAATACAATGCGTGCAGTTCTGTGTTGTGTAACTTTCTCCATTCTCCTGTAACTTCATCCCTCTTAGCCCAAATATTTTCCTAAGCACCTTATTCTCAAACACCCTTAACCTATGTTCCTCTCTCAAAGTGAGAGTCCAAGTTTCACAACCATACAGAACAACCGGTAATATAACTGTTTTATAAATTCTAACTTTCAGATTTTTTGACAGCAGACTGGACGATAAAAGTTTCCCAACCGAATAATAACAGGCATTTCCCATATATATTCTGTGTTTAATTTCCTCCCGAGTATCATTTATATTTGTTACTGTTGCTCCCAGGTATTTGAATTTTTCCACGTCTTCAAGGGATAAATTTCCAATGTTTATATTTCTGTTTCGTACAATATTCTCGTCACGAGGGGTACACGCTAAAAATTAAAAGACTAAAAATTTGTGTTTTATTCCAAAGAATATACCTGGATTCATAAATTCCATGAGAGGAAGCCATGTAAGTCTTAATGCCAAGGAATAACCAGAACAAATTATTACAGAGAGCGCACAGTCGCGTGCACCGCGGCACAGAAAGTAATTCGCTACTTTTGGACATTTTCGCACGTTTCCACAAAAAAACAGGTGCCTTTACAGAAAACAAAATAGAATTTAATGGTTGAAGTTAGTTGAGAGTCCTTGTGAGTTGCTATACTAACAATCTTCGGTAAAAATTGAAAATTATTTTTAAAATGTATATTTACAGTCGTTATAAAATAATAATTCTACATAGAAAGGCGCCAATGAGAGATGCTAGAATCAACATATCTTCTATGACAACCCGTCGGAGGATCAAAGAGTTAGGGTTTTCATGTCGCACTCCAACCAAGAAACCATTCCTGAAACCATACATGGTGAAGAAACGTCTCTCTTGGGCAAAGCAGCATCAATGTTGGACTGTGGATGATTGGAAAAAAGTGAGTTGTTTGTCATTCACATGATTTCTTTGTTAGTCACAATTTTACTTTGTGCAAATGTGTTTTATGTACTGTTACTTTATTTTTTCAGGTGTGTTTTTCAGATCAATCTATCATACAGATACTTTCTGACAAATCTCTGTTTGTTAGAAGGTGTAAATGTGAAAAGTACAATAATGACTGGATTGTGAAGACTGTTAAACATGCTCTCAGCATCATGGTGTGGTCTGTGATTAGTGGTCATGGAACTGGTCACCTGTATTTTGTTCAATGAATGATGAGACAATATCAATACATAAAGGTTATGAAGGAACGGCTTCTTGCGTAAGTTCGTGAATGGTTTCCAGACGATTATTTTGGGTTCATGCACGACTCTGCTCCCTGTCACAAGGCAAATAAGGTGACAAAATTCCTGTCTGACAACAAAATTAGGATTCTGGATTGGCCTGCTAACTCTCCGGACCTTAATCAGATTGAAAATATTTGGGAGCTAATGAAGAGGAAATTTCATTCAGAAATTATTTTAAATAAACTATCTTTAATAGAAAAACTGATCAATGTGTGCCATCACAGCCAAGAAATTAAAAACAATTGTATCCAATGCATTTCTATTATGCCAAATAGAGTTAAAGCTGTAATTGCTGAAAAGGGATGTGTGATAAAATATTAGTTTTCTTGTTTATTTCATTCCATATTCATTATTACACAATGAAATATGTAATAATATTGTTTATAAAACACTATTTAGAGTAATAAAGCTTTTCCAGTTGAGAAAATCCGAATTGCTTGTGTTGTATGTGGATTTGAAGATGAAATTCCTACTTTTACCAAGTGTCCCTAATAATTTGATCACCCACTGTATATATATGTATATATATATATATATATATATATATATATCACATAAGTTATATAACAAAAGTGATCTGGATTATTTATACATCCTCGATGCGACATGGTAAATACATTCTTACTGAACTAAAAATTCTCAAGATTCTACTCTACTACTTATAAAGCTTCAAACTGATTTCGTTTCGTTTCCAGATGAAACATAGACTAATGAAATGTGAGAGGAACTAGACGAGTTGAGTTGAGTTGAGTCTCTCATCAAGGAGTGGCTGACATTTCTATCTACCACAATAAATATAATGCCAAGGCTGCACGTTTGAATTCATTTGGTTTTCATATCCTAACATACTAAACCACATATGTTAAAATATTACAGTTCGTTTAAACAATTACGCTATAAATTGTCGTAATACATTATAAGAAAATTAAAATAAGAAAAAATGGTACTGATAGGAACTTTCTGGCTTTGAATTTGATTTAAGCATGCTGAAATACTCTAAAAACATTAAACTTTGGAGGCAGTAAGACTAGTGTTATTAATTATTTTGATTTTAATAATAGTCCTTCAGTCGTAATAAACGTATAAGTTATTTCAGTAACACAAGTACAGTACAATGCTGCTTTGTACAATCTTGCTAACAATAATTGTATTACATTTGTTTATTACGTTCCACATCATAAGACGTTTCTAATCGAACATATGAGAAAGTAATAGATCTCATGGAAAAGTCGTTAATTTAATATTCTCCAATAAGTAGCGTAAAGTACGACTGAAGTATGTTAATTTTACAAAACCAAAAATAACCTAGATATCTCAAAAGATCAAAACTTGCATTAGCATAGATAACAACGAAGCTGAATTTGTAAGTCAAAGTTGCACGTAATATTTCTTGTTCCCCCTGAATTACGTATAAACCATATACAACTGTAACTGATGAGTAAATAGTAGATAAAAACTACTGGTGAAATATCATTTATTATTTTATATTATATTCTTTTTTGTGTATAAAAATTATAATTTCATGTCAATGCTTACTTTATAATACCACAAAAGTGTTCATTATTTATTTAAGACTAGAGCTTTGACGTATCAGAACATAAACTTAACTTCCTATAAAATCAATAAGCGATTATTAATAAAATTAAAAAATCATGAATCTGTCATGGTTGCAACAGAAATTAGAGCAATTTAAAAGAATCGCTACACTGAAAAAGACTTTATATAGTTACAGGATACATTGCTAACAGAACTGATTTATTTTACTGTAATTAGCTTAATTTTTATGAATGGCTCTATGTGGTAAAATTTTCAGAAATATGCTAGTGAAACTTTTAATGGTAATTTTTAAGTGTCAAATTAAACAACATTCGAAGATAGCCTACAGTATTTTTATTTTTACACGAATTTTCTGGAAAACAATATATCTCCCATTAAATAATCAGTGGTCACATTGTAAACTACCTATTTTCGTATGCACAGACCTATCTTACAAGGGATGCACTTGACTCGAACGCTTACAACAGCACAAAAATATGCTTTAATATAAGTCACTAGTTGCCTCATAAATGGTGCCTTCTTGGTGTCATTTGTGATATTCAGACCTGTCTTCGAACAGTTGACTAAACAACAACAACATTACAAAAACAGTGGTATGAGTCATTTTCATGCAAAACTGCGCATCTTACCACGAGAGACATTTGAATGATCCCTATTCAGTCTAGCAAGGGAACGGTCAACACTGGAAGGTTGCGTAGTATCTTCAAATTTTGCACACTGATAGGTCTTATTAGTACAAGATTTTGTGCCACAAAAATTTTCGAAAGTAATATGCAAGCTATTAAAACTATGTTCCGAATATCGCTCTGGATGTATGTGAATCTAATGGAGTTAAATAGGTGTATCATTACAAAGAACATATGGACTGATTTCATGGAATTAAATAAACTCACAGTACAATAAATTGGTAAGGTATGTTTAATTGCCTCACAAATTGAACGTAAAACAGTATATTTTACAATAAGTGCACAAATACATTATAAAGCCCACCGACACAGGTTCGTCTTTCTTTCTTTTTGTGAATTGTTCTTGCTGTGATAAAAGCACAAATTTTTATTGCACCACACACAGCAAATAAAACTGTTGTTGCAGTATCCTACATAGTACCATTTTAATCCGTAATATGTTTAATGGACTCACTTTTTATGTTCGAAAGCAGTGATTTAAAGTATTGTCCATAAGAACATCCGCTAGGAGGAATTAGGTTGTTAGTAATAATCAATTATAACTTCACGATTCTATGTGCTATATTTGTAATGTTATTTCTCTTGCAAAATAAATATAACAATTGTATAAATAAAATAAATACTTTCTTTAAAAAATATAATATAATTTTCACTTCATGTATCTACATACCTCAAAATTATTTTAATACTGTAGAACGTAGATGTTCTATTCACTTACTAATTTGGAAAATTGATAACTTTCTTTTATTTTAGGAATTGTGCATCGATTTAACCCTCTTCTTTTGAAACGCAAAAAGAAATAACTAACAAGTAAGCAGTATTTCCAATAGTAACTTGACGTTTTCTTTAATTGATTAATATAATTTAATTCAAGTTACTAATTGCTCATGAGTATTTACAACACGTATACATAAAACATTTTGGGACCGGTGCCCACCCAGCATCGTGATGCACTTGGGGAGCTACGATAGGTAGCGAAATTCGGTTGCGAATACCAGCTATAACGGCTGGGGGGATCATCGTGCTAACCACACGATACCTCCATTCTGGTTGGATGATCGTCCACCTCTGCTTCGGCATGTGGGCGTGAGGCCAGCAGCCGGCTGGTCGGTCTAGGCCCTTCACGGGCTGTAGCACCACGGATTATTATTATTATACATAAAACATTTAACATATTACAATCTACAGTTTTCATTGCACATTTCTTGCATGGTTCCAAAAGAAAACCAAAAAATTCCTAAAAAGTCTACCATTTTCTTCAAATCCTCAAAATTTCCCTCTTCTTTATAGAAGTTTCCTAGTTTGAGGAA
Organism: Periplaneta americana; assembly: GCF_040183065.1. Classification (NCBI taxonomy): domain Eukaryota; kingdom Metazoa; phylum Arthropoda; class Insecta; order Blattodea; family Blattidae; genus Periplaneta; species Periplaneta americana. The sequence goes on along the minus strand of NC_091128.1, from coordinate 12,770,663 downwards.
ATTTCCTCAAATCTGCCATCACTGCGGGCATATTTAGAATACTACAAAAGCAAATTAGAGCGTTCAATCTACGTGAATGCAGATCAGAAATGAAAGTGCATGTAGATCGTTGTGATGAATAAATGGATAAACCACGTGGGGTGAAGTGCTCAGAGTACTGTAAAGTATAATAAATTCAAACGTGCAAGAAAAGAGAGTGTATGCTATTTGGCATCGCGTAGTTAATGTGTGATTACTTCAAATAAATAAGAGCCCATTTTAAAATGTTATCGATGGTATACATTTTGCATCTTACAACCGGTGTACAATATCGGTCCAATTCAACCACTGAATATAATTGAATTATATCTTCGAGAACGTAACATGAAGAATTAAGTATTCATTTTCAGATATTTTACTTCGCTCCTTTGGTGATTTTATTATAGATTATACAAAGAAAGAGGATTTGTTTTCATTAATATGGGAATTATTATTTCTTAGTATATTCTATTTTTTTCGAAATAAATAAAATAATTAAGTTACCTTTGTTTTAATAAACGTTTAACATTGTGCATGTGTTTTACTGTTTACGAGAATAATCTTCATGTTACGTTCATACTGCCATAGAAATCGCAATATTATTTGTTAAGAGGAAGCAATCCTATGTCAAGAAAACGAATAATAAAGTTGGACCTTGATGCCATTATTGTCTTTTCTTGGATTTTGGATAAGTTTCTTCCAGTCGAATATTTTTTTATTGTTGAAAGAATTTTTTTCCCCTTATCAAAACTGACGAAGATATTTTGCAAGCACTCAGTGCACCTGTAGTAGGCTACAGTGATCAACAGTAATCCTTAAATCAGCGAATGAAAGAAGGGTGATTGTTCTAAATCAAAAATACAATATAAATGTATTAAAAATGAATGTTAGTGTTTTGTACGCTCCCTATATATATTTGACTCTTTTTATAAAACGGTCACTCCTCTGCTAGCAAGCTCTAATTCACGTGCAAGTGGTGACGGACCTGTTCAGAACACCAGTTATTGAAAAGTGTGCCAGAGAGATAGGTTAGGTATATTAAATTTAAGATTGCTTTATATTATTATTATTATTATTATTATTATTATTATTATTATTATTATTATTATTGTGCAATTACAAGGTGTAGCCTAACCTATAACAGGCCTATAGTGTATATATTTATTAGCAGGAATAGTATTAGAAATTCAAATTTGCACGAATATACATGGAAGTGAAGGAAACGAAAACATGCCGTTGTATTACAGGCTTAATATAAACTATATTTGATTAAGAGAAAAGCAACAATATAAAGTATTGCTGTATTTTAGCGTCGTCTGCTATACATGAGTTATTTTCGCAGATTTACAAGTGAGATAGTTCAAACAGGGAATGAAATCAGGATAGACAATATAGATGGAAACAACAGATTATTTTATAATTAATTATATTTTAATCATATAAGTTAAATAAGTAAGCTTTTATATAATTTTATCACGACATTGTTAGTAGCAAAAAAGCAAAGTAGTAGTAAAAAAGCAAATATTTACACACTGCCTAATATATTTCTGGTTTGTTTAACATCTTTATATTTGAAATTTCAATAATTAATGAGGTTTTTTATACGAATCCATAATCGTTTAAAAAAAATATGGTCTTCATTCTTGACTAATGAATATGTAAATACATTTCGTATAGAACAGTTGCTAGTAGTTACACGAGGTAAGTGTTTAAATTATTACAAGTGTAGGTGGAAGAGTAAGAGATGTAATAGAAATTGTGGCACAAAACGAAATTCTCTATGATAATGCTATAATGAGAGAAACTTGGACATTAACTTCGTTACCGCTGCAAATTCAAGAAAATCACCTGGCATTATAGTGGTTTGCACTTTAAATATCAATTACTTAATGAAAAATATCAGGTTGTGTGAATTTTTTTAACAATCCGTGCTATTTGCACACTTATAACAAGGTATCGACGGGAATAGGTGCGCATGTGAACAGTGTGGTTTCCGAGAAAGTGTCTTCGCCGAAAGTCATTCTTTGTTGAAATAGATCTTGGTATTATTATTACTATATTGTTGGTCACATGACGTCTCAATATTGAATTTGACATAAAACAAAAATTCTGGATGAGCGCACAACTGTGGATTGGTGCAATTTTCTGCGCGAAGAATATAAATCTTGACTAGAGGAATTTCCGGATGAAATAAGAAGCATTGACGTAAATGGCCAAACAAAGTATATGGTAGAAACAGACAAAAGTAAGTTCTTTTACTGAAACAATCGCGTGAATTGCCTAACAGAAGAAGGGAAACTTTGGAAAAAATAATTGCCGATCTGATTTTGCCAGGGAGCCACATAATGAATGGGCGTCATATGCAAAAACAGACCAAATTACAAATGGAACTTATACGCATTCTGTCATCATTCATGAACATTAGTTTGTGGATCCCGAAAATGCGACAGTTCACACAATGATGAAAATCTATGAATGCGTGTAAAACGTAAACTACTACGACAGTTCCGAAGAGTAGAGCAGTTTTTGAATCGTATTCACACGAATTTGTTCCGCAAGGTTTCGAGGACAATACATATTTTCAGCTGTTCTTCTCATGATTGCACATAATTACAGCATTTGATTCCCATAAGTTAAATTATTTTAGAATTAATGAGCTACAAAAGATTTACAAAGGTAATTTTAAATTATCGACCGAAGAGAAAAGGATGCATGGCAGACCTCAAAAGAGATGGACAGAAAACAAGACTGTAACAGGCCACATGGCCTAATACTTATCAGGATGATTATGCTGATTATGATTATTTTAGAATTAATACTAAAACACGAAATAAATAAGCAAATGTGTATTTGCGTTTGCAATACTTTCATAGCCGCACAATCATTATGAAGATCGCAACAAAACAAGAAATATAAGTATTAGTCATTGCGTAAATATTTGTGTTTATACGATATTCGCCGTGACAAAACTACTAAAACATTAATTACTTAATATGATTATCATAATTAATTAATAAAACAAATTCTGCAATCCTATATTGTCTATCGTGATTTCATTCGCTGTTTTAACAATGAGTAGTTGGCTGCATGAAAATAACTTGTCTATTGTTTCCGACACTAAAATATAGGATTAGGTGATCCTATACCCGACATAATTACTTAATTTTTTATTTCCGATTCAGATTACGATTATACTAAAATTATTTAAACTAATTTCTTTATTGACTATACGAACTCGTCACAGTGAAATTAGAATGGTTTCCAACACTGAACTATACGTGAATAATCGTTAGTCTTCGATTGCAAGAATAGAATTATTTAATTTAAAATATAAAATAAAATTTCTTAAGAGACTTCATGAAGTATTTACTTTAGCATAATTTTATTGTGTTTAAACATAATATTTGCAGATTATCATTATTATTTCCTTCGTTATCGCTATTAATAATATTATCGTTATCTTATCATATTCGCTACTCAAATCAGAAAGGCTGTACTAGTACTTTACAAGTGACTTCATACACTTTTCATCAGCCAGAATATTATCATTTACAGTATCTCGCTGCTGGTCGGAGATGTGAAGGGGGGGAACGTACAGCACATCACTAAAAGTATAAACTTCATGAATTGAATACAAGTGAATTTCTTACCGTATTTGATTGCTGATGGATTTCTCTTAATGCCTCCCCTGCACCGCAAACAGAACAGATTCCTGATGGAATACATGGACTGCATTAAACCACACACGTCGGCGTCATGCTTGCCACACGCACATCGCGTCCGACCCGTTCAGACGACAGATTAGCACTGAATGTGATTGTTGGCCGCCTCGCCTCGTAGGTGGCGCATTGGTCTTATCAGGCGCATATTCCGCGCAGATCTGATCGTTCAGCTGTTTCGACTTTCGAGCGCTCTGTCAGTTATGTATGAGATATCCTATGAAGCAAAGACACATGCTTTCGAATTGATAGCATGAAAGCAAGTTGTCTCTATTTATCAGTGGCGTATTCTGCAATAATGACATGGGTTATCGCTGGCATAAAAAACCAGATAGTCCCAAAAAACTATCACGTAAATATATCATTCTTAAATCTTGATTAAACAAGTCATCTATAAAACAACCAATACAATACATATCAATTCATTTGTTTTGTCGATACATGAACTTTACCCGTCTTTCCTTGCCAGTGATTTTTGAGAGAATTCCAAGAGAATACAACACTTCAAGTTCATTTTTGAAACGCATAAGGTCAAAATATAAGCTTTAAGGTTCTTGAAGTTCAGAAAATAAATTAACAGGATGGTTTGCATCATAACTATAAAATTCTTACATTTTAAAAAATGCACAAACTTCAAATGTTTCTGAGATTCAAATATTAACTTAGTTTGTGAGCCATAACGGTGTCCTAATTTCACCAAATATACGTCTTGAATACAAAACACAAATATCTTCATCATTACAGTTTCTCCCTTTAGACCTTGGCTCTTTTCCCTCTTTCAGATTATCAGCCATTACATTAAAATATTTTTGTATGGATTCTTATTTTTGTCCTTTTCTTAACTTTGCAGTTGATGATTCGGAGTAGGCCTTCCACTCTTTACATTTACAAGTTCGTCTTAATACTTAAGCTGGGAAAAGCGATTATCCAGTAACTCTTTCACTTTGTACGATTTAGACATTGAATTTTATCTAAGAAGAATCTAACTCCACACAGTATTAAACAAAAATATTAGAATACATTGTCCGATTGCCATTATAATAAACATTAACTGCTGTATACAGAAACAAAACTGCGCACGCTTCAACACTTCACAGCAATAACACGTGACCCGTGGTTTCTGCTTGGTTTGAGGATGGTTCTCGTTGCAACCTGTATGGAGTAATGGATTACATGGATATTATGTTTATACGCACATTCACACACTATGTCAGATATCTTTGTTACATTATTGTTCATTCTCCATTGCGCACTTTTGCTTAAAATTTTAAAAATAAATTTCACATAATTATTTCATTTTTCTATGTAATGTTAACGTCCACAATCGTTCCGTACGTTAGGAGAATCAGAGACTGCGTCGGGTTGAGGCCGAAATTAAAAAAACCGAAGCTTTGACGCACTATTCCCTGCTCTCCCCCCTGCCGCATGAATCCTTCTGTTGAGGAGCCGCGACATAACCATCCGACGCCTTCTTCTCGGAACTGAGCATAATCTGCGATTTGTATTGTGCGCGAAAATTTTTAAGTAGTTGCAGATGAAAAGTGTAGCCTATATAAAGTTCCAAATTATAAATAATTTTAGTTTTCCCTTACTCTTCAATTGGACGTGGGTTCGTGCGCTTCATGATAGCCTTGATAGCCCACAATATACGCCACTGCTATTTAGCTATTGCTTTACTGAACAAATATTCAAACTGCAGCGGTTTTAATGACATGCTACTATTCCCTTTCACTACCGTCCTATTTTATTTCAGGGATTTAGACGGAGGAATTATCTATAGGAAAATCCGCCTTGTTGGCTTACGACCAATCCAAAGTGGTGACATTGCCATGCAAACAAGCCTGTCTTCACTTCTCAGTTCCTGTGAATGTGGTGGATGTTAGAGTTGCCACCATTCTCAATTTCAGAGAAAGTGTTCCGCGTCCCTACATGACCCTTACAGGACGGTAAACTGACCCTACTTTCGTAATTTTTAACAATTAATTTCATTGTTATTATTTTTTCCTGAAAACTTTATTATTATTATTATTATTATTATTATTATTATTATTATTATTATATAGTAACCTTAGTGTTGAATTGTCATTGAACAGTATTAGAAATTAAAATTAGCGCGAAGACACATGAAAGTGAGGGAAATGGAAACATGTGGTGCTATCGCCGGCTCAATATAAACTGTATTTGATAAAAAGAAAAGCAATGATATCATATAATGCTGTATTTTAGAGTCGTCAGCCATAGATGAGTCATTGAAGCTTCAGCGTGTTCACAATGCTTGTGTCCGTTTCATTTTTAACAGCCGTCTCTCTACTCTGTTTCTTTCACAATACAAACAGCTGGTTCCTGGAATTCCTTGTCACAGGAAATCAGGAGTAGTCGGAGTCTAAACTCTTTCAAGTACACTCTACTGAGGAATGTTTTTATTCAAGAGAACTAGACTCTTGCGGAAGTTTCTAAATAATTTTAAACGATCAAGTTATTTCTTTTTCTCCTCTCTCTTTAGTTTTTTTTATTACCTTGATATTTTACTTAATCGTTTGAATCTGTATGCTATATAGTACGCTTTTGCTGTTCAACTTTTTATGTCTTCTAACCCAAATGTATTCTTCTATTAGTATATTAACTGTATGTTATATCGTAACTGAATTAATCGTCGAGTTTATCTCGACCTGTTTATGTCTTATAAATTGTATATATTCCTCTTGTGTTATGTAACTGATTTGATGATATGTAATTTTCAACTTTATTTTATACTGTATTCTCCTTATATTATTTAACTGGTCTTGACTCTTTGTAATTTTCTACTATGTAATATCTAATGTATCTTCCTTTGTGTTGTTTTGTATTCTATCACATAATTTTGTATTTCATGTATATTATTGAAACCTGGTTGAGTGGAAGAGACGGCCTTATGGCCTTAACTCTGCCAGCTAAAATAAAACTACTACTATTACTACTAGTATTTTAAAAAGTTGGAATTATATTAATTTGTATTAATTTGGCAACACTGCACTGCTACAGCAACAGTTTCAGCAATATTTAAAATTTAAATCAGACGCGTTCTTTTATCTTCCCTCTCATTATTCATCTCGTATATAAAGTTATTTGTAAATGTCTTAATTTACTGTTATAGTTGTGTTATGTAAAGGTAGTGATTTTATCAAACTGACTTAACAAAGACGTTAAAATTCGAATTCATTACTGAATAGGACGTCTATAAATAAAGTGAGAAGAAGACTAAGAATAAAATTGAAATGAGTGCAAGGTTGCCACCCGTCCCGATTTTGTAGGGATCGTACTACTTTATTACAATTGTCCCATGTCCCGACAAGACTTTTATTACCGAATTTTCTTAAGGTTGTATGTCAAATGTTAGATAATATTAGCATTTTCTCAATAACAATGACTTTAAAATGAAGTTGGCCACTCTGATAACTGTTTCAATTTAAAATACACGAAACGGAATGCAAGCAACAATGAGTTCGTGTTAGATTATGTCATACAAGTGCGTCTGTGAATGGGCAGTTCACGGCAGTTGTATTCATCAATTAGTGTCCTGCCCAAGTGGAAGCCTTTCACTGCAAACCCAGCTTTCTCCAATCTATCCTATATTTTGCCTTCTTCTTTGTTTCCTCATATGATGCATATTTATCTTAATGTCGTTTATTATCTGATATCTTATTCTACCCCGAACTCTTATCCCGTTCACTATTCCTTCCAGTGCATCCTTCAGTAGACAGTTTCTTCTCAGCCAGTGACCCAACCAATTCCTTTTCCTCTTCCTCATCATACGATGAAAGAGTAATGGAACGGAGAAAAATTCTCTCCGGCGCCGGGATTTGAACCCGGGTTTTCAGCTCTACGTGCTGATGTTTTATCCACTAAGCCACACCGGATATAACCCCGACGTCGGACAGAATTGTCTCTGATTGAGTTCCAATTCTTGGGTTCCCTCTAGTGGCCGCCCTCTGCACTACGTCATAGATGTCTATGAACATAGGACCGAAGTCCACACATGTGGAACTCAATCAGAGACAATTCTGTCCGACGTTGGGGTTGTATCCGGTGTGGCTTAGTGGATAAAGCATCAGCACGTAGAGCTGAAAACCCGGGTTCAAATCCCGGCGCCGGAGAGAATTTTTCTCCGTTCCATTACTCTTTCATCGTATGATGACGCAGAATATCTGCATGGAAATATCATATGTACTTCGGTACATTGAAAAAATATATCTTCCTCATCAGTTTCGGCATCATTCTTCCTTCATCCACTCTTTCCAATATATCTTCATTTCTTATTCTGTCTATCCAATTCACATTTCTTCATATCCAAATTTCAAATGCTTCTATTCGTTTCTCTTCACTTCATCGTAATGTCCATGTTTCTGTCTCATTTAATGCCATACTCCATACAAAGTACTTCACTAGTCTCTTCCTTATTCTTTTTTCAGAGGTCCGCAGAAAATATTCTTTTTTCTATTGAAAGCTTCCTTTTGACTTCCTGGCAGCATATTATGTTACTGCTTATAATACTCGCACACCCAATATTTGAAGCTGTTCAATTGCTCTACTGCCTCGTTTGAATTCGCAAGTTTACTTTCCTTATTTTTCTTCCGAAAACCATGGTCTTCGTCTTATTTGCATTTATTTTCATTCCATACTGCTCACAGCTGTCATTTAGCTCCATAGCATATCCCTTAGTATCGTCTCCTCTTCTGCTAACAATGCCATATCATCAGCAAATCTGATGCACTTTATTCCTTTTCTTTCTACTATCGCTCCTCCCATGTATTGGAAACAGTTCGTTATTAAGTCTTTCAAGTAGATGATGAACAGGATAGGTAATAAAGGGCATCCTTGTTGGACTCCTCTCCCAATTTCACTTCCACCTGACATTTCTTGTCCTGTCCTATCTTTTACTCGTTTGATATAAAGTTTACTGAACAACCTTCTCTCTTTATAACCCATACCTTTTTACTTTAGGATTCCCATGAGTTTATTCCAATCAACTCTGTCAAAGGTCTTTTGTAGGTCTACAAATACTACATATACTTCTTTATTCTTCTCTAGGCATCTTTCGCCGAATGTTCGTAACAAGGTAGTTGTATATTGTGAAGTTTAGTAAGAGGAAGACAATGTTTACTCATATACTGAAAGTGATTTTAGGGGTTTCTCGTGTCAAAAATGTTCTCTAAATTAAGAGAAAATAGCAGTGGAAGTGAGTGCAGTGATAGTTATCAGAGACAAAATTAAAAACGCAAAAACAAAAAAAAAAAAAAGATGGAAAGAATATGTACATTTCGTAATGAACAGTTAGAAGGTAACCAGTTCAAAAACTGGTTAGCTAAATGTGATGAAGACGAAGGCATGCAAAATGCATAGTGTGTCCTCCTTTGTTTTCAATAAAAACGAGGATATTGCGACAGTGACAAAGCATTTAAACTTTCTCTTGCAACAAGTTCTAAAACTAAATAAATTTATAATTTTTTAATACGAAACATTCTCCTATCGAAATCGAAGTTAAACTACTGAATTGTAGTTCGCATATCATAAAATTATGCATAACCATAGTTATCTTTCTACTGATTGTGGCATTAAGTAAGCGTGTGGAATTTTAAAAGATTCGAAGTTAAGTCCAAAACTTAATTTAGACGCAAAAAATGAGATATATGTCCAAAATTTGTTACCTCCTTTTTCGATAGAATTAGTAGAGAATGATTTAAAAGATGACAATTTTTTCTCTGATGACAATTTTTTCTCTATTTCGACAGATGTCTACAATACCTAAGGACAATATTAAGTGCTTTCCAGTCTGTATTATGCATTTTCCTGAGGTTAGAGAGTTAAAGAAAAATTGCTCAATTTTAATGATAATGCTGATGAAACAACTGACGATATTTTTTTTAGAAACTTCAATCTACGAGTATTTTAAATGAACACAATTTGAAAATTCCAGATATATGAAGTTTCGGTGCACACAATGCAGCAGTAAACTACGGAAAAGACCACTAATTTTTCAGAATTTCAGATCTTTAGAAAGTAGCATAATTCAGGAAAATTGTTACACTTAACATGGCGAAAAATGCTTGCAAATTGATAAAACTTGATATTAAGTGCTTAGTGCTAAAACTTTATAATGAGTTTTCATTTTTCTGTAAGAAAACTAATCAATTCAAAAAGTTTTTTTTAGTTTGTTGAACAATAATATTCAACAATTTTAAAACATATTCCAGTTCGGTGGTTTTCCCTGTTGCCAACTCTAGAGTGTATGCTTAAAAATTGGAAAACTATACAATTCTAGTTTCTCTCTTAAGGAGAAGAAAAAACAAATTCATTAATATGGACTTTTGTAAGAGGAGTGGACGAAGAAAGTGAATGGACACATTCCTTTTTTAAACGTATTTCATGCATAACTATATGAATTTTGTTACGATAACAATTTTACAGGTCGAAAATAAAACAGTTCAACCTACAAAGACCTTGAATCCAGATTAAAAGACAAATTTTATGGGTTTTAAGTAAATAAACATTTGAAGAAATTAAGTAAATCGAACCAGGAAATATTTTGAAGGGATGCTGCTAATATCTATCACAGGAACCTTGACTACTTACATAAATACTTCAGTTTCGGGAACTCCCTTTTTAAGAAATTCGCTATCTTGAATTAGAAAGTTGTAGTGACTCTTCATACCTTATAGTATTAAAAATTACCACAGTGTAGAATAAAACTGAAAAGCATCCTACATTATGGGAAATCAATGACAGTTTCGAGGAAAGTTTTGAAAAAAGTAAAAAGACTGACAGTAGTTAAAGATGTAGAAGAACGTGGAGTTAAACGGATGCAAGAATATAATCATATATATATATATATATATATATATATATATATATATATAAAACGAAGAGGACAAATAGTTAATTCTAAAGATAGTTGCCAAACATATGCATCAATATCGAGATGTAAAGAAGTCGAGTATGTACAAAAAATAAAATAAAAACAAAATTAACTCACTCTATTGAACATGGAAAAACTGAAGAACGAGGAAGACAGAAGAAAATTTAAGGTAAATTTTCAAAACAAAGCCGCTGCATTATAATCCACATCTGAGAATAGTAATTAGTACTGGACTCATTAAAAAATTTATACAGACAGCAGCAGAAGAAACAATAGGATACACAGAAGGTGTGAGAATTAAGAAACCTTGGGTCACAGGGAAAATGTTGGAGAAGATGAAGGAGAGGAGAAAATGGACAAACATCAACACAGAAGAAGGTGGAAGAAACTACAGAAAACTAAACAACGAATTAAGAAGAGCAACTGATAAAGCAAGGGAAGACTGGATGAAAGATAACTGTGAAGGGATAGAGGATCTAGAGAGAAAACCAAGGTATGAGCTAATGTACCTCGAAGTAAAATGTTTGGACTTCACAAATAAGAACAGAAGATCCATGTGGTTGATAGATGACGACAACGGATATGAAATAACAGACAAACAAGGAATACTAAACAGATAGACGAAATATGTAGAAGAGTTAGGAGACATAGGAGACAAGGAATCGTCCAGATGATGTAATTATAGAAGACGAAGAAGCCGTATCAAAAGACGATAAAGAATGATCAATTTTAAGTGAAGTAGTTGAAGTAGCGGTTAAGGAAATGAAGAATAGGAAAGCAACAGGACTTAGTAGAATCCTCATTGAATTAGTAAAATGTTTGAGTAAAGATAAGAAGAAAATTCTGTTGTGTGTATGTCATTTCTTTCGTGCTCGTGCGGATTCTTTAGGTCTTGTGTTTTCAAATTTTACTTGAAAATCGTCAACGCAGGTCCCTAGCAGCTATCTTCTCCTCATGTTTACACCGGATGCAGCCACCCTTCGGGCTGCAGTGCAGAGAGGAGGATGAGAATTCCGGCGCCTCTCAGACGAAGGTCCACATGTGCAAGCAAGCACGTGGATTGCTCTAAGAAACAGAGGTTTCGCGGGCTTTCTGACGTCATGGCGTCATAACGCTCAAACCCACGCCAAAGAGGGGGAGAAATGGCGCGAAGCCCGAGGTGTATATAAGGCGGGCCCAAAATGGCAGATCAGACTTCTTTCTTGGACGTGAAAGGAGCAAGGCGTGTCCTGAGGCCTTCTCATTGGCGCACCGGCGAAAGCAGCTACCGCGGACAACCAACCAGATTCGTCAGTGCTACAGCAGCAAGCGAGCGCAGCAGCCAAGCAGCTCTCGGCCAGGGAGGCTCGAGGCGCCGAGCATCGTACTTCTGTCGGCAAGGCGGCGGACACCTACGTGATCGGCACTTCTTAAAGAGCAGCCTATTGGTTCCCTTGCCGCACCGCCTCTCAGCGCGAAGAAAGCCGCGCAGCCTACGGAGGGCTGTGCGCACTAACTTCCTTAGGCCAGGCGGATCCCGGTCGGGGATTGGGTCCTCTCTCGAGGAGACCCCTAGCCGTCCTCGGCCCCTAGGCAGGCTTCCTGCTAGGGAGAGACTCTGTGCCTTCGTGCCGGAGTGACTGCCCAAAGGCAGGGCCTTCGGGCTAATTTGCTTTCCGCCCTCCACTCTTCTACTATTTCCCGGCCCTTCTGAGGGCTACGCAAATTTTCGTCCGGCCCTTATCAGGGCCAGCGAAATTAGCGAACCAAACCGACGGTCCCCGGCGGGCTCCGCAACGCTTGTTACGATCGGCTAACCGGGCTAGGCTTCGGCGACCGGTCGGGCGTAACTTCTGGGCTTCCACCCTTAGTGGGAAAGGGGCCTAGAAGGTTCTTGCACTGCGGACAGAGTGCCGCTTAGGTTTCGCCCCTGCAAGGATCGAATCTCTAATTCGAATGGCTCCAGTTACGAGCAACAAGGCCACGAGCCAACCTACTGCAGGTGGCGTAAAGCGGTTGCTAGTTTGCACTAGCCAGACAGGGCCCACCACCTCCTACTTGCGCGTGTCGCGTCCCGCCCAGATTACTCCTCCGCCCAGGCATCGGAACCTGCGATCGGCTGGGCCTATACGGACGCCGCCTGTCCCGGTCCCCGTTGCGGAGATCCTTGAGCTTCGTCCCCCTACCACCATCCCAGTCCCTTCAGGACTGCCGCGAAAGCCCACCCCTCCCAAAGTAGCTCCCAAGGTCACTGAGGTGACACGCATTGACTTGCCCGGTCCTAGCGGACTGAATAGCCGTAGTGTTACAGTTTTAGCTGATGAAGTGTCGCCGATTCCATTTGGGTCCGGCGCACTTCAGGTCATTAAGGCCAAAAATAAGAAGAAGGGCTCAGCTAAGACTGAGCAAGGCGGCATTTCTACCGCTAGTGAACTCACCAAGGAAGAGAGATCGGCTCTCTCTACTTTGGAGCAATTAGAGGCGGCGACTCTTCAAGTCGTGACCGAGGAGGCAGCACCCCCCGCCGAACCTGAGGCCCCACAGGAGACGGCTGCTGCCCCTGAGGTAGATCAGGCTGTTCCCCGCCCCCTTTCCCCAGCTCGTACTCACGTGTCGGAGAGTGAGGACGAGGAAGATGAAGTTGAGACTGCCCTCACTAAGCGACGTGGTGATATCCCATCCGTTATTATTACACCAGCCTTCACTGGCTCGCTGGGCCGACTGAACTTAGAGTTCAAGACCGAATACGAACCGTTGGGCTTATGCTCGTACAGGGCGCGCTGCGGGACGGCCGTGAAAACTGTTTGCGAAAGGGTCTACGCAAATCTTTGCAGGATCCTGACCGAACGGGGAGTAGCGTACATATTGCTGCGCCCCAAGAACGACAAGCCTCTGCGATTCGTTTTGAGAGGAATAGATATTCACACAGATGAGGACATCCAGGGCGACCTGGAATTCCAAAGCATAATTGTCCGGCGAGTGACGAGGATGCACTCATCAAGGACAAAGGCCAAACTCCCAATGGTCATTGTCGATGTGGAGAATTCCGCCGCAACCCGGGATAGGATGAAAGCCTTGCGGCAGTGCTGCCTGATGAGGGTAGCAGTTGAGGACTACGTTCCCAGAAAGCGCCCGCCTCAGTGCAGCAACTGCCAGTGGTACTACCACACGCAGGCTAGCTGCAAAGCGCAGCCTATGTGTGGAGCTTGCGCACGCCCCCCATAGGACTAAAGATTGTCGCAAGCCGCACGATGTCCCCGCTACATGCGCTCTCTGTAATGGCGCTCACACCGCCAATTACGGAGGGTGTCCCGTAGCACTACAGGTTAGAGATGCCACGGAAGGAACGAGCAGGGCTGCCCGACGGAGGAGGGCAGAGCTCGAGGAACAGCGGACGGTCCAATACGAGTGGCTCCGGCAGCAGCGGGTGGAGCGAGCTGCGAGGCAGCGGCAGCTGTTCCGAGAACAGCAGCCGCAGCCACAAGCTCGCGCCCCTGTGCAGGGTCCTCGTGCGGAGCGACGCACGGAACTCGGGCCGGTCCGCCAACAGCAGCAGCAAACGCAGCAGCAGCAGCAGGCGGACATCCCTTCGCTTTTGGATTTGCCCGTTGCCGCGCCTCTGTGGTCCACCGTGGCAGCGACAGCACCCCAAACTGCTGCCAATAATGTAGGACCCCTTTCCCACCGCCCTAAGCGCAACAGGGGCAGCAGAAAAGCCACCAAGGCTACCACGGTAGAGTCCATCTCCGCCCCTGTCCCACCTGCCAAGCAGGAAGCTATTGCAAGCACCTCGAAAGGCCCGACCGGTCAAGGCGCAATTGGGACCAAGTCCAGCACTTTGCCGAGGCGTTGCAGTTAGCAAACCCCAACCTCCCGCTCGCCCCAATCCTAGAAGGATTAACCAGAGTGATAGTTCTCCTTATGGAGAATCCTATGTCTGCCCTCCCGGAGATATTTAAGCTCCTAACCTCCCTTGTTTCTCTCAATGGCCAGACGAAGTGACGGAGTTGCTAGGAAGTGTACATGGAACGCCAGGGGCCTTAGACATGATAGACATGAGTTCAGGGCTTTCCTAGACGCTAATAATATAGACGTAGCATTTATAACAGAAACGTTCCTGACACCCCAAGTAAATTTAAGATGCGCGGGGTTTAAATTCTATAGACGAGACAGAGCGGGTAGTAGAGGCGGAGGTGTAGCGGTGTTCGTTCGTTCTTCGATCGGGCACTGTGAGTATCTCCTTCCCCAGCTAGCGGCATTAGAGGCAATGGCTATTAGAGCCTATAAAGGCTGACTCCCCTCCTGCTTATGGCTGCCTACAGTCCTCCGGGCACACTAAATGAACACGATTTAGATATAGTGACAAGTCTATCCGATAGATTCGTAGTCGCCGTCGTACCTCAACGCGAAGCACGCTAGCTGGAACTGTCAACGCCCCAATCGGCAGGGCGATAGGCTTTTTCTAAATTCTACAGGAAACTGATACGTTGTGATGGCCCCTAGGGAACCCACACACGTACCGGATGCTGCAAATCAACTGCCTGACATATCAGACATCGCTCTGGTGAAAGGTCTCACAACTAGATCGAGACTAACAACCCTGGATGATCTTCCGTCCGACCACCTACCGGTGATAATGGAGATCATGCACCCAGTTGAACTCTCCCCAACCGCTGTGAAATTCAACTACAAGGCGGCAGACTGGGTGTTCTTCCAAGACCAGGTAGCCGCTACGCTTCCACCACTCCACCCTGAAGTCACTCCAGCAGGGATAGATAGGTCAGTTAGCGACCTGACGGAGTGCATGAAGAAGGCAATGGTTGCTGCAATACCGAAACGGTCTTCACAACCAGGACGGATGCAGCTCCCAGCCTCTATTAGAGACCTAAAGATCGCCCGCAATAGATCCAGGACATTTTGGAAGCGTACTAGGTTAGATGAACACAGAGTATAGATGAACCGCTTGCGCAGGCGGATCAGTGAGGCGGTCCACGAAACGGTCGTGGATGCTTGGAAATCCAAGGTTGAGACGATGGATAGCAGAAACATGTCAGATGTCTGGCGTGTATCTCGAACTCTGTCCAATCCGTCTCAATCTATTCACCCATTAGTAGTCGGTCCTGAGGAGAAGGCTACCGCACTGGCAGACGTTCTAGAGGCCACTTTTCAACCCGTAGAACAAAATTTAAACTTGCCCCATATCAGAGCTGTTGAGGAATCGGTTCGAGACCTCCTCAGCAGGGAGCCGGAAAATGGGATTCGACCTACGAACACCCACGAGGTCGCCCATTTCATTCGTCGCCTCGGCCCTCATAAGGCCGCAGGAGCCGACGGTATCCAAGGAATTATATTGCAGCATCTCCCAAAGTCAGCTATGAAGCGCATAGCAGAGATAATAACATCTTGGCTTCCAGTCACTATCCCATTCCCTGGAAAGAGGCTCACGTATTTCTCTTTCCAAAGCCCGGAAAGGATAAGACGAATCCAAGCAACTATAGGCCTATTAGTCTCCTCAGTTGTCTCAGCAAACTGGCGGAGCGGGTCGTACATAGACGCCTCACTGAAGTAGTGTTGCCCCAAATCAGGAACGAGCAGTTCGGTTTCCATCCTGGTCGTTCCACTACACTCCAGGCACTCCGCATGACGGAGGACATCACCTGGGCTATGAGCACGAAGCGTGTCGTAGCTGCAGCTTACCTGGACATCGAGCGAGCATTCGACAAGGTTTGGCATGAGGGACTCCTCGTTAAGTTACTGGGCATGGGAGTCCCAGATGGAATGATACGCCTCATTTCTAACTACCTCCGAGGCCGTACATTCAAAACCCGTGTAGGCACTAGTTTCTCCACCCCCAGTGAAATTCTCGCAGGGAGTCCCACAGGGTTCCATTATCGGGCCCATACTTTTCAATATAGTCATTAATGTCCTCCCGTTCCGCTATATCCACGGCAGAAGTAGTCATCTGTATATCTAAGCAGACGACACTGCCCCCTTGGCGATGGGCAAAACCTATAGATTAGCGTCCCGTAGATTGCAGTCGATCTTAGATCACCTCCAGCCGTGGTTCTACGACTGGAGTATCAAGGTCAATGTAGAGAAATGTCAGGCCATACTCTTTTCACTAAGAGCGAGGCTCGAAGACCTACCACCACCACCCACACTTTTCGGATGAGAATTGCCGTGGATGAACCAAATTAAATATTTAGGGATCATTATGGACTCTCATCTCACCTTCCGAGATCACATCCAATCCCTTCTTCGTAAGGCCAACGGGCTGATAGACACTATCTCATTCTGGCGGCCTTAACTCCTGACAACCTGAGGGTAGGACTTACCATGTATAAGGCCCTCATTCGCTCTGTTATTACCTATGCCGCACACGCATGGGGGTTTGCGGCAGTGTTCCATCTCCGTAAACTCCAAGTTGTCCAATACCAGGTGATTCGACTCATTACCCATCTCCCCCGAGTCGCCTCGAGAAGAAAGTTCCATGATGAACTAGAGTTGCCAACCATAGACGAGTTCATTGCTCGACTGGCTAGGAACCTGTATGCGGAAGGTCGTGATAACCCCAACCCGCTCATATCTGGCCTCGGCAAGTATGATCCTAGGTTACGGCGTAGACACCAGACAGGTCCTTTAGCTATACTATTGAGACAGGAGGACAGGGAGGCTGGCGTTACTCCCAGGTTTTGGTAGCCACGATTCAACTCCATGTGACTCCTTGGATAGTGCAACCGCTTTAAAATGACCTTGTCTAAACTGGGCTAAACAAAATCCCTCCCTAACAATATTTACTTTTGTTGATCGATGGAACTATCATAGAGCCAATTGGCTAGTATATATCCATCGATTCATAGAGTCATTCAACCTAAGAACCAACTGGCTAGTCTCTGATATTGAGACAACTCATCCTGCCTAAGGTTTTTCCGTGGTTTTCCTAAGGCGCTAAGACAAATGTCGGGATGAGCCCTAAAAGAATTGGGCCACGGACCTGCACTCATATCCCCATTAATCTCCCTAATTACTTTAAATTAATTAACTAATTACATCCCTCCCCCCTCTTCGTAAATGAGCCATCATATAGCCAAATGGCTTGTCTCAAAATTGAGACGATTCAACAAGGCTCATGACAACAATCACTTCTTACATAATAGCCAAATTGGCTAGTCTCTTATACATGAGACATCTCATCTCGCCTAAGGTATTCCGTGGTTTTCCTCAGGCGTAAGACAAATGTCGGGATGAGCCTTATAAGAAATGGGCCACGGACCTATATGCACTTCCCCATATATATTTTCCTTTATTATAAACGACGTGTGCCCTAGTTCAGAACCTATAAATTGTCTATTAAATATACGAGGTCACTCAATTAGTCGCAATTTGAAAGGACAGGGACCTCTCAAATTGCAGATTTAGATTTCACGGCGCTTCTTCCGACGGCCTTCACATGCTTTATCATCGAACAACAGATGACGGCGTCTTGCCATCCTAACGGCAAACACCAGCCAACTCCTCCTCGCTCCGTTCCATGATCACTTGATCAAATCTCAGTCCCCCTCGCGTATGTGGTACCTAAGAGTTTATGTCCAATTTCGGCTTCCCCTTCAAAATTTTTTAGAGCTCCTTCAGAGGAGCAGCGTAACCCGGAGTGAGACCAGTGGCCAACAGGCTTGGAGCTCACATATTTAGTTTTGTACAGCCCCCAACCCCTTGCAAGGACGCGTTTTGCGTTCTTTTTAAATTTTCCTCCCAATTCTCCTTCGATTTTTCGATTTTTTTCGGGGCATAGGGACATTCGTGGGGGCAGCCACTATACTCCCTCTACCACCGAAAACATTTCTCCGATTCAGCGTGCTGTACTTCGTCGGACCGGGTTTTTACGGCCGGCACTTACCCACGCAACAGAAACGCATCGCCGGCTCTGTCTCCGCCTCCCCGCGCCGATCTCCCTAACCAAGCTATCCTAGTATCGCTCTTCTCGACTACCCCCCCTTTAATACCTTGTCTAGATTCCAAGTGCTCTAACCCTTTTAGAAAACATTGTCTTTTCTAACTTCGACTTCCCTCTCTGTTGTCGCCCATCGCCGGTCATTTGTCAGCGGAGCTCGTTAGCAGAAAGGTCTTTACTTCACCGTGCTCGAACCCTTTTAGAAAACGTTGTGTTTTCTATCCTTGAATTCCCTCTCTGTGGACGCCCATCGCCGGCCATTTGTCAGCGGAGCTCGTTAGCAGAGAGTAACCCCTCCGTCTCTCGTCGCTCCTCGAATCGCGGACCCTTTGTGGGCTGAGCTTCGATAGGCGAGAACCTCCACCACCCCTGCTTCCCGTCTCTCGGTTCTCCTACCCACCGTATTCGCACTTCGAGCAAACTCTCTCTTCAGTCTTCTCCAGGCACTCCCGTTTCTCCTCTGTACTCTTTTCTACATTGCTAGCCCGTTCCCTTTATACCAGCCCCTCTCTACTCTCTCTCCCTCGTCTTTTCTTCGTCTCTCCCCAGGCACTCCCGTTAACCCTCTCCAATATTCTCAGTCATGACAACAGCACGCCTTCAAGTTCTCTTCAGCCAGAGTCACAGGGACAAAAACGGCAATATTGTAGAGTTTCTCAAAGACACTCCCGTTTTCCCTGCCCACGAATAGGAGGAGGACACTGCTTATTTCAAATAAACTACTGTATCCGTATCAACGTATTCTCTTCCTACATCATGGTATAAACCCCCCCACGAAGTGCGTCACCACCTGTCCTTCACTCCCGTTTCCCCTTTCATCACCTGGACCACAGCAGCAGAACGTCAAAGCAGATCGAAGCACAACACCTATACCGTAACGTCACCCTTCCCCACACACTTCAGCTCCCCTTGTCACGTCACTCCCGTTTCCCCTCTCAACACCTAGGACAACAGTCTTCAGCAGAGGGACGTCTACGGAGGCCGGCGCATGACAATTCTATCATTATGCAACGAAATATATGAGAAAGGCGAATGGCCTGAAAATTTTACGGAGACAATGTTGCTTCCAATACCGAAAAAAATAATGCCAAGATATGTAAAGAGATCAGGACTATCAGTCTAATATCGCTCTCGGCGAAGATTCACTTGCGAATACGAATCGGTATTTATAATATAAAATGGAAGAACAGTTGGAAGAAGAGGAGTTTGGCTTCAGGAAGGGAAAAGGTGCTAGAGATTCAATTGGACTGCTACGGACAATCGGCGAAAGATACCTACAGAAGCATAAAGAAGTGTTTGTAGTATTTCAGGATCTAGAAGAGGCTTTTGACAGAGTGGATTGAAATAAATAGATTGACATCCTAAAGAAAATTGTTCAATAATCGTTATATGAAACAACGAATGAAAGTCGCGATAGGAGAAGAAATGTTAGAAGGAAGTGAAATTGGGAGAAGAGTACACCAAGGATATCCTTTATCACCTACCCTGTTCAACATCTACTTGGAGGATTTAGTAAAGAACTTTTTCAGAAGATGGGAGGAGTGATAGTAGGAGGAAGAAGAATAAAGTGCACAAGATTAGCTGATATTGAGTTGTTAGTAGAAGTGGAAATGATATAAAGGGGTATGCTACTGGAGGTAAATGACAGCTGTGAGTAGTATGGGATGAGGATAAATGCAAATAAGATGAAGGACGTGGTCTTAGGAAAAAAAAATACAGACGATAAACTTGCAGTAGAGCAAGTAGATAGCTTTAAATACTTAGGCTGTACTATAAGCATTAACATGAAATGTTGCCAGAAAGTCAAAAGGAGAATAGCAATGGCCAAGGAAGCTTGAAATAGAAAAAGGAGTATTTTCTGCGGACCTCTGGAAAAAGAACTAAGAAAGAGATTAGTGAACTGCTTTGTATGGGGTGTGGCATTGTATGAAGCAGAAACATGGACATTACGACGAAGTGAAGAGAAGCGAATAGAAGCCTTTGAAATGTGGATGTTGAGAAGAATGGAACGTGTGCGGACAGACAGAATAAGAAATGAAGCTGTGTTGGAAAGAGTGAATGAAGAAAGAATGATGCTGAAACTAATGAGGAGGAGGAAAAGGAATTGGTTGGGTCACTGTCTGAGAAGAGACTGCCTACTGAAGGATGCACTGGAAGGATTGGTGAGTGGGAGAAGTGTTCGGGGTAGAAAAATATATTAGATCATAGACGACATTAAGTTATATGGATCATATATGGAAACTAAGAGGAAAGCAGAAAATAGGAAAGAGTGGAGAAAGCTGGGTCTGCCCTTGGGCAGAAAACTAAATAAATTACTTCCATTACTCTATAATGAAGAAAGGGTAAAAAATTTCCGCTTTTAATTACTACTCCATTTTCATTCTGTCATTTTGTGTTTATGTGTGTGTGTGTGTGTGTTTTCCGGCTTCCTCTATCGAAGCAGGACAAACAGAATGAGAAGGTATGAATGAAAAAATAACGAAGAAAATTAACTCATTGAAATATGAAGCCGTAAAAACGAATATAATGTATAAAATATTTGAGGGTGATAGAGGCACGACATGCTGTTGTCCCATTAACGAAATAGTTTGTGGGAATTGCTTTCTCACTAAAATGAACAAATTTAGAGGACGATAGATATTTTTCATAATATTTATTTTTTGTCCGTATATGCAAGGCCAACCCTGATTGAAGTATTTTGTACTAGACGTGTGGTCACATTGGGTGCAAACAACCACTTCCAGTCTTGTCAAAATAATTTCCTCGGATGAAGATAATTTTGTGTCAGAATATAGTGTGCTGAAGTTTTAATGGTAGGCGCAGGAAAAATAAAGAGAAGATTGGGTGGGCGAATGTTTTAACGACAGTGAAGTTAGAGAATACAGACACATATTTCCCGATCTTCTTAAGTCGGCAGAATTATTATTTGATTATTTTAAAATAATACCAGAAAGCTTTTATTGCATACTTAAGGAAAACGCACCAAAACTATCACAACACGCAAACTTCTGAATTAGTGTAGGCTAACTCCGGAAGAGAATATTATTGTTACTTTGAGGTAAGGTTTTGTTTAATTCAATTTTATTACATAAATTGAAATTAGTTCTTAGCCTATACAGAATTGCAATAAGAAAAAAGTAGTCTAAGTCCGTTTTCCATAACTTAAGCTACAAACAAATCACGTCACACAGGCAAGTGAACAAGTGTGCTAGAAGAAAACAAATTTATTTGATCGGTGGTGACTAGTGAACAAGCGTGTGCACTGACGTTCAAAGATATCTGATCTACAATTTCCTGATAGTATATGTGAATTTTCTAACCGCGGGATAAGTCAGAATCAAAGGTATAACAATTTTCTTTCCGTTGGTGGCACTTGATATGTCTTCCTTTTTTCTTCATCAGTGATGGAGATAGTTGAACTGACTGTAGCAAGTGGAGGTTGATCACTGAGTTAATTCCTGCATGAGAGGATTGATGGGCGAGCGTAGCTTTTCCAGATAATATTTCCGTAATTTTCGAACGTAGTCACTAAATAAACTGATGTTGAGGTCACTGTACAATTTGGTATTTCGGATGTGGTAATCTGCTCCAGTGATAGTTCTGCATACTGCATGTTGGATACCGTCAAGTCTTCTAAGATGGCGGGGGTGGGCGTGAGAGCATATTTCACATGCATACATCATGAGTGATCTGATGGCGGATATGTACAGTTATAATATGGTTTTTATTAGTATTAAGCTCTTGAAGATGGGATATAAGAACATAAATAATTGAAAAGCTCTAGTTTTCACGCAATGAATATGATGTTTGAACATTAATCTCTTGTCAAGAAGGATTCCTAGATATTTTGCTGATGAACTAAAGGCAACGGCTTGATTTTAAATATGAAGTGGCTCATTTATATGGGGAAAATATCTCGATGACCACCTCTGATTTGGTGCTATTTATTTAAGCCGCCATCTCGTTAACCATTCCATTATTTTGTCGAGAGTTTCTTGCATATGTTTGCAGGCATACTGTATGTTAAAATGATACGTATATATGACTGTATCATCTGCATAGAGAGCATGTTGGCATTTTGAGTGCGAAGGGATATCTTGAACGTAAACTGAATATAGAATTGGACTTAATATGGAACATTGAAGTACTCCTGCATGAATTGGTTTGGAGGTGGAAATTTGTTTGCGATAACGAACTTGAAATGTTCGTCCTTCCAGAAAGTTTCCTATTAAGTGAATGTATACATGTGAATGTAACATACAGAAGTCCGTCATGCCAGATGGTATCGAATGCCTACTCTATATCTAAAAATATAGCAACGGTATGTTGTTGGGATAAGAAGTCTATATGAAGTGCGTCAGCCTGACCAATGGTTCCCGAGTGCTGTGTTCCAATTTGAATACAAATTGTTCATTTTGGGTTACATCTGGAGCAGTTAAGATTGGACGTTGTCTTGATAGCAGAAGTTTTTCCAGTATATTTCCTAGGAAGTCAAGTAAACTGATAGGCCTGTAGCTTGTAGGAAGTGTGGGGTCCTTTCCTGGCTTGTGGATTGCAATAATTATGGCTTCTTGCCATGCTTGTGGGAAGTAAATGAATTTGAAACAGGCATTGTTGATCTTCGTTAGGTGTATTATGGAGCGTCGAGGTAATTGCTTCAATGCTTGAGGAGGAATGTTGTCTGGACCAGCTGCTTTCTGGAGTGGAATTTTACGGATTATGTTTCGTATTCCTCGTGGAGTGGTAACTGGTATAGTATGTCTTGGAGGCTGTTGTAGTATGCTCTTCACAATTTGCGTGACATCCTC
This sequence comes from Periplaneta americana, assembly GCF_040183065.1. Classification (NCBI taxonomy): domain Eukaryota; kingdom Metazoa; phylum Arthropoda; class Insecta; order Blattodea; family Blattidae; genus Periplaneta; species Periplaneta americana. The sequence goes on along the minus strand of NC_091128.1, from coordinate 12,747,296 downwards.
TGTGAATTTAGGTTGGGGTGGCTCTTCATGTGGTTCAAACGATGTTGGAACGAATCTGCAAGAATTTCAGCTTGTTTTCGAGATTCATATATTATTTTGTGGTTGGTATTTTGTATAGTGTGTTGTTTGAGGTATTTGCTTTGCCTAATAATATTTTTGTTAATTTCCAGAAATCTTGTTTAGTTGGTGGTGAATTTTCTATTTTTGTGGCGAAGCGTATATTTTGTATATTTGAAGTTTTCTTCGTATTGCTCTTTGATATCTGTAAAATGCTCTCTTGGCTTGTGAATCCCGAAATTCCTGTCATCTTTTTCTTGCTTTAGCTTTGGCTGTAAGGAGTGGTTTCTGGTCTGGAAATTCCTTAAGTGATAGAAGTATTGGTGATGTAGTAGTGACAGAATTGTAGATTGCGATAATCGTGTCCGTAAATAATTGTGATGCTTTATATATATCCGATGGTTAAAAAATACGAAAATTTACTGGTATTGACTCGTGGAGTTGTTTTGTATAGTCGACCCAATTTGTCGTATTCGCTATTACATTTTTAATTTCATATTTTGTGATCGTTTTTTTATTGTAATTAGGACTGGAATATGATCGGAATCTAATGCCATAAGACATTGCTGATTGGTTGGGATAGTATTGGTTTTATATAAACAGATGCCTAGAACATCTGGTTTATGTATTTGTGGCCAAGGATATCGAGTTGGCATTAATGGGCCTGCGATCGCATTATGATGTTTAAGAGAATGGTCCAATAGAAATTGGCCTTTTGGCGTAGTGATACGGGAATTCCAAGATGTATTCTTTGCGTTAAAATCACCATAGCTGAAAAAATTGTTATGGACGGAAACTAATGAGGTCATATCAGGTTCGTCCATTTGCAGATATGGTGGATGGTAAAGAGATGTCACTAATAATTCAGTATTATCGAAATTAATATAAACTCCAGTGGCTTCTAATATGTTGAATTGTGGTAATATTGCTCGTCTATGAGTTATATTGGATTTTATAATTATAGCGGTTCCTCCACCATTTCTCGGCGATCTGTACGATGGATTTTATAGTTGCAGATTTTAAATTTCGTATTTGGTTGTAAGTGTGTTTCGGTGATACATGCTATATCTATATCATATTTGTTTACTAATTGTAGTAGTTCGTAGGTTTGATTTTTAACTCCGTTTGCATTAAAATTTAGTAATAACAGATTTTTGTGTGTTATCATTGGTTTAAGGTCCATCGACAGTGGAGTTCACATTTGTGAATAGTGTAAATCCATCTAGTAGAATCATTATTTTAGACAAAGGATCAAGTGTCGTTTTGAGGCTTTTTATTATTATATTAATATAGGCTACTGTACGAATAATTCCCTGTATGTTTATTCCTCGTAGAAGGGCAATAATATCTTTTAATGAATCGGCAAGATATTCATAAATATATTGTGAATGTGCTGAAGATAAGCCGAAAGTGTTTTCGAAAGCTGACAGTTTCTGGAACTTGCTTGTCGCAATGTAGGAAAGTCATTTTGTGTTGGTAATGGTAGATGTATGTTTGCTGTTTAGTTTATGTTTTGTTTGTTTCTCAGTTTCTCTTGCGATATTCTCGTGGTTCTTGTTGAATGGGGCACTGCCAGGGTTGCCGGATGTCCCGATTTGGCGGGACATGACCCGATTTTCATATAGAAATCCCGAGTCCCGCTTCAATTCGAGGTGGGACGCAAAAAGTCCCTCCTTCAGAAAATTAACATCACTTGTAAACTTTTCTCATTGTCTAGTAACTATTTTATCTAGGTCTAAATAATTAAATTAAAATTAAATTAATTTTCTTAACAATGTAGGTTTGCACATTGGAAAAAACGAATATTTTGGCAAATGTAAGATTTGTCACATCGAATTCAGTGGTGAATATGATATTTCTAAACATTTAAAAAGAGACGTTCATCAGAAATGCCTGGTACAGAAAATGAAAAAAAGCTTGTTGAGAATGCTAAAATCCAGTTATAAATATGTATATAAACTCCGAAAATTATAGTGTATGTCAAATGGTGGGCTTGGAGCACTAAAATGCTAAGCCACAAAATAATATGAATTTAAATAGCAATAATTCTTAACCCATTGTAATCAATTCATATACATTGAAATTTAATGACATCTTTTGGAATTTGAGCTTTACAGTCAATAATAAACAGCTTGGGAAATCTATGAGTCAGAACAACTATTAAGTCATTAAGTTAATAATTTGGCATAACATATTATTGCCACAAGCCCTGCAGAAAGATGCAAGAGAAACGTGATGTACAAATACAAAATAATATTTATTTGGCTGTAAGTTAGCCAGGTAAATATTGTTTTATACTTGGAGACCTGTGCCTACAATATATTCTTTTAGGGTCATTCCATATCAAATCAACAAGGCACTCAACCCGACCGACTCAGATTTCTTTCAAAATTTGAAGGTTTGTTTTACCTGCCTCGCTAACTAAAACTGCCGAGTTTCATATGTCCTGTGCTTTTCGTTTTCTGTCAGTGGCGTTTCAAACATGAAGAAAACTCACATTTTTGTAAGCACGTCGCTTCAATTAAAATTATATATCTCAACAACGTCTCCAGATAAATTTACAAAAATTGGTTGATACATGCTTAATATGTGATAGTTTTTATTGATTACATTGTTTTCTGCATGTTTTCAATTACACTAAAAAAACATGGTGAAACAATTTTCATATATTCATATTTAAAAATGCGGGGGTTCTATTTTAATGAAAAAATACATAGTACGCCTCAATTAGTGATATAATGAACTGATAAGTTTCAACTTGGAATCATCATAGGTTACAAAGATAAGAATTATTATGTCACTGCAAGCGTAAGCTAACCGTATAAGTCGCGATAATTATGTCCCACACATTCTTTGCATTTAATTATATTTGATCATATTCTTGAATGTCGCTATGTAATATAACATTTAGTACATAATTCGAATTTTTTAAATTATTACCTGAAATAAATTATTGTTACATGGATTTTGTTAAACCTGAAGTTCTGTAAGAAATGTTACCTTTCATTGCTGAGATGAAATAGCCTGATCATCTTTCCAGATAGGATGCTGTGTTGTTTCAACTGCATTTTGAAACTGCTTAGCAAGTATAATACCCATCCTAAACAGCAGGACTGTATGAAACTTGTGTTCCAGGCACTGCGGTGGATTTTGCAAATCGAAGAGCAAGCTTTCTTTTTCTCTTCAGTATAGCATTTTTCAGTCACATAAACGGTATTAATGTTTGGGAGATGATCCCTTGTCCAGTCGTACAATTCCCTAGGTGTAGTTATTTGTTTATAGGATGGTCTCTGCAAACTAGCACAAGCCGCAAACCTTTTAAGTGTCCCACCTACAACGTCGCATGCTCTTTTGCCATGCGATATGCAAAAATAATGCAATTCTGTTGGAAATCCAAAATCTTCTTCATGTAATGTGAGGTTCAGGAAATTTTTTTCTATTTTTGTACTGAGCAGAGAATCCATCGGAGAAATACATAATTTTTGTTGTGAATTACAGATGTTTGTTTTAATGACTCCATTAGATATTTTTGAAACAGATGTACAGCTGTAGTGTCATATTTCGGGCAGTGTGAAATTATTACCAGATTTTTAATAGAGACTCTGTCGGATGACGATTCGTTATAATATATTACGGAAGTATGAATGATTGTCTGCACATTAGTCCTATGATATGACTGAATTTCATCTTGGATTACGAAATAATAGTTTTCAGCGAAGTCGCATAACACAACAAGCAGGCATGGCTGTAGAAATGATTTCATATCACGTAGAAACTTACTTTGTTCAGATGATAAGAATGAGTGAGTCAGTAAATCACAAAGTTTCTCCAAGAGACAGTCGAAAAATTTGTCTGTGGGTTTCATTATAATCTCAAGCGTTGATCGGTCAGTCGTCATCCACTGCTTGTAGGTCACTGATTCACTGAAGTTTTACACGAAACATTTCTCTAAACCCTCTCTTATTTTTAATGTTTCAGGACATCCTGTACATTTCCTGAACAAGCAATTTATATGAGGAGGATTGCACACCGTAGTAGGCAAGAAATGTTAAGTTGGAAGGTATAAAGAATAATTTTCTTGAAATCCACGTAGACCTGAAACTTTAATAAATTGTTTCCGGCATAAGTTTTACATTCTAATAAGGACACAAACACAGACAGTATAGTCCACTAACTCCAGTTAGAATACAATTTATTTGGTCAGGGTTAGAATTTTTAAACACTGCATATAATTAATTTCTGCTCATGTGATTTACTCCCTGATTCTTTAACCACAACAAATATTTCTTACCAGGCATCATTCTGCTTATCTCGTCAGAACAACAGAATTCTTTAACTTTATCGACAACAGCCGCGAGCAAGGGTTTTCCAGGTTTCGGATTTGGTGAACACAAAATTCCTTTTCCCTTTGCCAGGACTTTGACTTTCCGAATTATGTATTCGAAAGCTGAAAGAAACTCTTTTTTATATTATTTAAGCTCCAGCTTTTAGGTAGTAGTGTTATAATGGTGATTTTCTCACTTTTACCTGAATTTTGAAAAATTTCCTGCAACTGAGACAAAATTTCAGAATCAGAAAGGTCCTGGTTCCTCGGCATCTTTAATATCGAAGACTTTGTCGTTTACAATATTTTCAAATTTCTGTCTCTTATATTTCTCTTGTTGTAGTCTTTCTTGTTTAATAAGGAACACACCTTGGTCAAAAAGACTTGTATTTAATGAACTTACATTTGCTGTAGAGTCGACGTATTCTTCATTACTAGAGTCATTGTAAGGATTCTGCGTAATAGCAGCATATTATATTTTTATTCCTTTGCGACACAAAGCGCACACATTTTGTTCCTGTTTTAAATCTGGAAATACATTAAGCATCCACGATATAACACTTCTTAAATTTTTCCTCTAATTACAATGCCCTGATTTCTCGGAGGGTTTGCAGCAAACATAGGCCTATAACTTAAAACGCGACTCCATTACATCGCACAAAACTACCACATATTACGAAAACAAACGACACTGCACTTGAAACAGATTGCACGTTTTGTATAAATTGAAGACTGTATGAACTACCACTCATGACGGCCTGACAGATCGACGACACAGCTTATCAGAAAAGTACGAACTCGCGCGCATGCAGTGTTGGTGTAAGACGGGTTTAAGTGCTACAAACCAATACATTGATATTTTTTTTACTGATATTCCTGAAACGTTTCCAAAATGAAACTTACACCAAGGGGAGAATGCTCTTACCTCTATAACATATATTTTTCGCGAAATAATTTGTGCCCCGCATTTTTAGATATTCAGTGTTAAAATGTGATTCACGTGACCATTCAATAAAGAATTCGATACTTCGATGCAAACCTATTTTTATTGAAAAGTATGATCCCTTAGCTTTAAAATAAGCCCAAGTTTAAGATTCTACCTCAATTAGAAGAGAAGTTATGAATTATTTTTGTTGACATAGTATGCGACATTTTTACATTTTTTCTCGTATTGACAGAATTGCTGTATGGATATCGTGTATTATTGAGGGCTAAAATTTTACATAATTACTTAACTTAAGGTTCTTTACCATCCCACCAAATTTAATGAAAATCTGAGGTGGTCGGGTTGAAAAGTCCACTTTTTTGTGTTGATTTGACATGGAATGCCCCTTTATTAAAATTGCAAATTTGGGATTCATATTAGTCACTTCAACTGCATGTAGACGGATAATTTTTATTCCTTCTTCTTTGTTTTCACAAGACGAAAGTGCTGCACTGCCCATAACTGGCAATATGTGATCCTTGGCAATTGGTGCATTTAGTTGGGTATTTGATTTCTTTCGAAGGGCAGTCTACAAATAAATTATCGTTTCCACATTTTGCGTAATGAGTTTCTAGATTGCAACGTTTGGATGTGTGTCCAAATCCCTGGCATTTGTGACATTGTGTTACGTGAGGAGTTGGTCGGTAGGCTTCAATAGTTATCAAGTGGTGTCGTGTAATTGATAAATGGTTCTTGAAAATTCAGTGTTTGAAAGTGTTATAACCCAGATTGGAATTGGACGTCGCTGAGTGCATTCGTCTGGTGTATGTTATGGCATCGTCATTTGTCTGACATGTTCTATTGTGTAGTCTACTTTTTCTATTTAATCCTTTACAACAGCTCATTCAACAGATGCGGGGAGTCGTTTTAATGATACTTGTTAGAGTTTGTTTTCTCTTGGTTCATGGGAATAGAATTGAAGATTTTAATTTTGTAAGATATTATAGAGTGTGTCATAGTCAGTTCTGCATGAAATGTAGTATTTTATACCGTCCGATGCTAATTTTTATGGGTAAACTGAGCCTGCTTTGTATTTTCCTGTTTCGCTCAAAGAAGTTTCCATCTGGTAATTTTTTTAAGACTGTTGGTGGCATTCTAATTCTTTTAGTCGTATTATCTGTGGCAGTAGATTGCTTATTGTTGTCATCTATGGGTTCATAAATGTATTCTTGGTCCAATTTTTGTTCGAGAGGAGAGAAAGAATTACTTAATGCATCGTTTCCCAACTTGTGGTTTGGGGAACCCCCTGGGGGTTCGCAAAATATTTCAAGGAGTTCGCCAAAACTTTACCGTAATGGCGAGTTTCGAGGTTAGGCCTATTATTGTTTCCTTTATTTCTGCGGCATTGTCATAACAACAAGAACAACAACAATAATAATAATAATAATATATTATATGATATATTATATAATATATTATTATTATTATTATTATTATTATTATTATTATTATTATTATTATTACTATTATTATTATACTAAATTAAATTAACTCTATAAAGCTCCTTGTTACATATGTGTAACATCAGGAATACTGTGTATCGCATTATTTCCACAATAAACTAATATTTACCGCAAATGCCTGATTTACAGCTAGGCTATGTAACAACGTTAGGAATGCATTTGATTTCGCTACAATGGAAATTTAATCTGCCAGCTTCTTTGTGTTCTAACAATAGGCCTACTAACAACAGTACCGCGATCCGACTAAGGAACGGTTACATGGCGTTCAGACCTTTGATTTTAGTTGTTAATGTGGAATTTCAACAAATTTATATTTAATTTTGTATTTTCAACAATAGTCTACTTCTTTCTTTGTGGAAAATGCAGTAAGTTGTCAGCTGTGTAACAGAATCTTTTCCGTTCACATTAAAATGAATAACTGGTTGAAAAGTGGAAGTTTGAAAGAGAAACAGGGTTTAACAAAATCGCAAGTTAGTGTTGTGTCAACAGGTCATTCAGCTTCTATTAGTGATGTGTGTCAATCCGACAAAAGTGAACCGTGTGTAAAGAAAAGAAAGTACGATGCTAATTACATTAGGTTTGGATTTTCATATATATAGGTGACATGGACTGTCCAAGACCACAGTGTGTTGTTTGTAGCGACATTCTTGCTAACAGTAGTCTGAAACCTTCTCTACTTAAACGCCATTTAGGAACTAAACACCCCACCCACGTAAACAAATCTGCTGATTTTTTTACACGAAAAGTTAAGTGAAAAAATGATTTAACTACTTTTGCATCCGCTGCAATCAGTGACAATGAGAATGCTCTTGAAGCGTCTTATCGCGTTAGCTACATAATTGCTAAAACTGTAAAACCTCATTCAATAGCTGAAGATTTAGTGCGGCCATGTATAAATGATATAGTACAGTGCATGCTTGGAGAATCTTTCACAAAAAATCAATATGATACCATTGTCCGACAATACGATCAACCGCCAGATTAAAGACATGGCAAATTACGTCGAAAATGAAATTTTGGAAAGAGTTTCTGTCAATCCTTCTTTTGCGATTCAACATGACGAATCGACTGATGTTATCAATTTAGACATTTTGTTACTTTTCGTCCGTTATATTATTAATGGGGAGTCTGTAGAAGAGGAGTTACTATTCTGCAAACCCTTAAAAGAGAGAACTACGGGAGGAGATATATTTAAGTTAACCGACGAATACTTTCGCGAAAATTCAATAGACTGGACTCGCTGTGTAGGCATTTGTTCAGATGGTGTGAAATCTATAACAGGATGTTATGCTGGATTTGTTGCCAAAGTGAAATCGGTAGGGCCGAACGCTTCTTGGACACATTGTTGCATTCATAGACAGGCTCTTGTTTCTAAACCCTTGCCCCATGGATTGAAATGTGTGCTGGACGATGCAGTGAAATAATTTTATTAAGGCTCGCCCTACAAATTTCCACATCTTTGCAGTGCTTTGTGAGGAAATGGGAAGCATTTATAAGTGTTCATTGTCTCATAGTGAAGTTAGGTGGCTATCTCGAGGTAGAACTATTTTCAGACTTAAAGACGAAGTTTACGTTTTTCTCACCAGCCATGCCGTTCACCAAGCAAAGTGCATGGAAGATGAAATCTGACTTCAGACTTTAGCTTATTTGGCAGATATTTTCTAAAAAATTAACAGTTTAAACTTATCTCCCCAGGAGTCACATATAAACGTTTATATTGTGCAAGATCGTATCGAATAATTCATTAAAAAACTTAATTTTTGGGAAACGTGTTTCGATAGCAATCAAACCGAGTGTTTTTATACCCTTCACGACTTACTGTTGGAATATCATCTTTCTTTGGACGAAAATGTCAAGAACATGGTTAAAGAACATTTGAAGGGACTTGGAAAAACCTTTAGAGAATATTTCCCTGCTATGTCCAATAATAATTGCATTCGCTATCCCTTCGAAGAATCAACAATTTTAGAACCCACATTAAGCGTAGATGAAAAAGGGCAGCTTCTTGAAATTTCCACTGATTTTTAGTTACAGAAAAGTTATAAATTGGTTTTTGGTTGAGTTGAAAGGAGTTCCCAGTGTTAGCAAATAAAGCCAATGTACTCTTTTCATCCACATATTTTTGGGAAAAGTCGGTTTCTTTGTGCTAAAAGTGATTTCAGACTTTATTTAACGTCTGTGGTTCCTGACTTCAAAGCTCTGTGCCATGGAAAGCAGGCGCAACCTTCTCACTGAATTCCAAGGAAGAGGTGAGTAATTACATTGAAAACTTGTATTTATTATTGCAACTAGGCCTACACGTTGTATAACTTTTAAGCTGTAACTAAAGTAACTATAGGTTTTAACCGTTAAGAGTTATGTTAATTTAAAATTATTAAACCTTTTGCGTGGAATTAAATTTTATGCATGTCTACTGTATATATATTTAAAAGTCAGTGGTTCACCCAACTCAGATCGTTGTGGAAGGGGTTCGCGAGTCGAAAAAGATTGGGAACCGCTGACTTAATAGTATACTTTGGTGTATATTTGACTGCCAATGTTCGTTTCCCTCTTCGTTTAATTTTTGTTTCTATGTAATTTCTGTTTGTTTAGGTTCTCTCTTTAAAGAGGAAGCTGAAGAATTGTTTATTGTCGGTGTCGCTGTTGATGTGATACTTGTACTTACAGTTTTGTTGCTGTTTGTTACTGTTGTTGTTGACGATGTTTTGCGAAATTGAGACATAAATCTGAAGCTAAAGTCAACCACAATTTTCTAGCACCGTCATGGACTTCACGTGATTTCCCATCTTTACCTAAAGTTAATAACACTGATGATGAACATACTTCCAAATACATTCAATCACCATCCAGTTCTAATGTACCTTTAAGTGATTCTCTAACAGATATTTTTCCATTTTCAAACACTTAATCTTTCAAAACGCAGTAAAAGTTCATTCATTCATTATATTCCATAGATCTTACATGAACAATGAAGCTTTAAGATGTGGAACAAATCAAAATTTTACAATATTACAATTACAATTTTTTACAAATCTTTACACATTTTTACAATATTTTATACAATTTTTACAGTTTTACAATTTAGTAATTTTTTTACAATTTTCTTCAATTTTTGACAATATTTTGGCGATATGTAGTGAGATAAGGTGAGATCCGAGGATTCGCCAAAAGATTACCGGCATTTGACTTTTGGTTGGGAAAACCTCGGAAAAATCCAACCAGGTAATCAAATCAAAGGGGTGATATGAATTGATGCCGAGGACTCGCCATAGACCATCTGGCTTCAGACCCACGGCTGGGGAAAACCTCGGAAGAAATCAATGAGACCAAAGGGGGATCCAACCCAAGCCCGAACGCAGCTCTGGATCAGCAGCCCAGCGAGTCTGACGACTGAACTACATCGATGGCTCTACTAAAAGTATACAATACATAGCCAATCACATTATTAAATTTACAAACGCAAACGATCATTCTGTTGTGCTATATGTATAATACAAAACAAGTAGGTTAATTAAATTTAAGGCATAAACAATTCAATCAGTTGTGATATACAGAAATTGATAATACATATCTTGCAAACTACTTCTAATTACAAACACAAACAATTTATCAATGGAGCTATACAGATTACTATTCAATTTAAAGCATATACAATTCATCGGGCCCAACTATACAAACATATAAAATACAAAGTAAGCAGATTAATTAAATTTACAAGCATACTTTCATTACGCTATACAAATTTTAATATCATGTAAATTAATTCAATTTATAATCACAAACAATTCATCAGTTGAGCTATACAGACTACTATACAATTTACAGCATACACAATTCATTAATTGAGGTATACAGACTACCATTCAACTTACAGCATATACAATTCATCAGTAGAGCTATACAGACTAGTATTAATTTTAAATGCATATACAATTCATCAGCCAAACTATACAAACATATGCAATCAAATTAGTTCAATTTTCGTTAAGCTATACAAAATTGTACAATTCATATGAAGTAGATTAATTCATTTTATTAGCTTAAACAATTCATCAGTTGACCTATACAGTATACTATTCAATTTAAGCCAAACAAAAATATACAATACATAGTAAACAGATTAAGTCAATATAAAAACATATTTTAGTTGAGTTATATAAATTGTGCATGTCATTTTAAGTAGAATAATTCAATTCACAAGCATAAACAATTCATCAGTTTTGTAGAAGGTATGAGTATGTAGAAATTTGGTTAATTCGTTTCTAAACCTTTCCTCATGGTTCTTCAAATCTTTAAGATAATTAGGCAGTGGATTGAAGACTATTATACATGAATAGCGAACTCCTTTTTTAAAACAGCTTAGACTAACAGAGGGTAGATGAAGATCTGATTTATGTATTGTATTAAAATGATGAACGTCTTGATTAGTACTGAATTTATCTTGGTTCTTAATATACAGCATCATTAGGGAAAGAATATATTTACAAGGTAAGGTATCCTGTTAAGAGATCTTTCTGAAATGATCCGGAAACTACAAAATTTTGTAGGCGTCTTATTTTGTCAGTAATAATACCTGCTGGGTTTTTTCTTAAGAACTGTAATTTTTCCGCTCTTTCGAGCTAATACTGAAGAGAACGACGCATATCTGCACCACACCACCATTAAGTATATGAAAAAGACCCAACTACACTTGATTAATAACTATACAAATATTTGATTTTAATAACAATATTATAATCTTACGCAAGTTTTGTGGTTGTATATATAAAATAGTCGCCACTCAGTAAATTAGGCCTGTAGAAATGAAGATCTAATTTAAGATATTCTCTACATCTACTTATATAACCCCAAAACGTTTCACTTTCATATCATCAATATGCATTAATATGTATAATTAATGAAAAATAAGTCACATCATGGCATTAACTGTAACAGTATTTCATTTCTAATGGTAATAATGTCATCAAACCACCTCGAGGTTTCTAGATTTTAATATGCAATACACAGCCGTACTCATAAAATTGCACACCGCAGAATCAGAGCTGTAAATTATATTTGGTAAATCTTGAAATTTTTAATAACCAATTGAATTTGAACTGTAAATATGTCAGCGATTCTGCATCCTATTGTTTATTGTAGTGTGTGTTTTGTTTAATTCTGAAATCAATTAGTTTTGAAAACTGACGAAAGATGGATTTTGGAAAGTAGGAAAATTATGTAGGAAAATTAACACTTCACTGAAAGTTACTATATCCTTGGCTGCCAAGCTTCAAAATGACGGGTCATTCATTAAAAACCGTTCAGCCGTTTTCCCGTAATTTCCATTACCAGTTTAAATTATATATATATATATATAGATTATTATCATAACACATCGCACAATTAATTTTGTAGATTGTACTGAGAAACGATTTACTCTCATATAATTCACAACGCTGAACACAATTCACACCATTCCCATAATAATAATAATAATAATAATAATAATAATAATAATAATAATAATAATAATAATAATTTATTGATAAATGAATATTGCTTTCCAACAAGTGGATCTATCACAATATTCACAAATTCGTAACACAACAGTTCAGTTTACTATTCGTAGCACTTCATGAAGTGACCGGTCAGCTGAAACTAAACTTCCCATCTGACAAGCCGCACTTCATTTAAGACAAACTGTAACTGCTATTCCTCTAAGATTACGAGATGCTGAGGTCAGAGATCTCATACACATCCTGTGCGCGTATGGCATTATCATTCACTATAACATCATTCCAAATGCAACGATTCTCTATCAGCAAGGTGTTTCAGTACTCATATAAAACGTTGGGTTATTATATATTACTGCGAAGTGCAATAGTGTATACTTTAAACTGAACGCAGTGTACAACTTTTCCGTATTTTGCATTAATGCGTTTTACTTTTTATTTCAATGAAAATACTTGTATATATTGTTTTATTAATATAAATTGCTACATAAATTTTCGTTTAATACTTGTAAACCGCAATATTGCAAATTTTTTAAAACAAGAAACCATTAAGGAGGATTAGTTTTCTAACTGCGTACTAGTGTGCTAAGTTGCGAGATCCTTGCCCACGTGCATTTGTTGATACTAGGTGCCATTCTAAGAACGTGCCAAGTTTACAGTATTATTGCCACCTACTTATCTTTGAACAAACCACGAGAAAGTCCCATGTTTGTCATCCCAAGCAGACAATGTTCATGTTTATCGCTTTTCTGCGAACTGAATTGATATGTTGGTGACTTGTCTCATATCAACAATAGTGATTAGCGAGGTTTTCTTACTGAGAACAGAACACTCTCTGAGCTGTTATTGGGGTTTGAGGGCACGTGTATCAGTCCAAGAATGTTAAGCCGAGTTGACACGATACGAGTGCAATCGGACAGAGTACCCTCGTAAGAAGAGTGTTGCTTGAAGGGATGACATTTATCGCCGAAACTGGCATAGTTCAATGTGGCTGATAGATTTTTTTGGGAACTGTGACAACTTAAGATAATCATTTTCAATTATGGTACTGCATATCAGACTTGGTTATATTTGATTATATTTACATTAAGAATTATTAAATCTGCTTGAAGATTTCATTTATTCTATTTGTAATGGTCAATGATGGTTGCTTGACGGTTGTCAGCCCACTTTGAGGTCTGTGGATATAGAGAGAAAAATTGGATCGGTGTTGGGTAGATTTCCCGGGTAGCTCAGTTGGGAGAGCGTTGGTACGTTTAACCAAAGGTCCCGGGTTCGATACCCGGCCCAGAAACAATTTTTCCCTCGAAATTATAACAAATTAACTTTACAGGGAGTTATGCCTGAAAGCTTGATTTGCATATCTGATGATGTTGCAGGCGCGACGAAAACATTAATACAAACAGCAAAATATGTAATATAAAGGAACTACTCCTTAAATATTGTATGATAAGTCATTGACTGAATATTATCATTTAATTGAATTCACTATGACTTATCTGAAAACATTCCTCAAAATGAATTGTAAGTTATGCAAGCCAGTGAGACAAAAATCTCCAAACAATATCTTAACCTCAAAATAAATTACATATGACCAAAGCCAATATTTGGTTCAACCTAAAATGTCTTGAACAAAATACAATACCTAATTATGCTAAAATTAAAAATAAGAAACAAATCATTCTCAGTCAAACTAACCAAAACAAGAGCAGCAACGAACTGGGTAAAGAATGAAGTGAAATTCTTATGTAAGAAAAAGGAACGTATCAATACAAGATTAGATGAAACACATCTGTCAGCCAGTAAAACATTTGGACATATTTGACCTATCATAGATGCAATGGCCAACAATAAGTCAAAAGCTTAATGAGTCATAAATACAAAACGTTACAAAACAAACTAAGAACATTGGCAAATAACATAAAAACTCCAAACCAAAATAATAACAACACAAATGAAAACCAAATGAAGTTTATATACCTATCTACTATTCGATTTTCAGAGGAACATATCCAGATCCTCAATCTAGGATACAAGAACAACTTTCTCCAAACCAATCTCAACCATATAAGAGAGAACATAATAATTGAAACTGAAATTTTAATACAAAATACCTCACATGCAAATAAAGATTATTTAAGGTACAATGCTTCCAAAATTATTGATAAATATAAGACCAATCCCAAAACAAAAATTTTGATTTAAAATGCTAAAAGCAGAAAAGAAGTATAACAACATTAAAACGGAAACTACAACAAAACAATGTGATACAAATAAAATCAGCTAAGAGTAATGCAATAGTAATCATGACAAAAGAACAATAGAATGAAAGAACCAAATTTGTTAAAGAATTTTACAAGAAATTCTTAAACTAAATAATATATACACAATTAAAAACACAATGAATGTAGATGAATTGAAAAGTATAAAAATTAATAATCAAATAAAATTTATGTCATTAGACATTGACAATTTGTACATAAACATTCCTATTCATGAAACAATAGAAATCATTAAAACAAAATTACCTGAAATCAAAATTCTGGATTCAACAATAGAACAAAATAATTACTAAACTAATAACACTTAATACATCGCAAAACTACCTCACCTTCAACCAAGAAGTTTATAAACAGAATAATAGTTTAGCAATGGGTAGCCCCTTATCTGGTATACTGACAGAAATTTTCTTACAAATTAGGGAAGACAAACATATTAAAAACCTAAAAGAGAAACATAATATAATATATTATCGTAGATACGTGGATAATACTATCACATTGTGCAATAATAAAACAGACAGTGATTTCATTATAACTGCTTTTAATAAAATTCATAACAATTTAAAATTTACAGCTGAATTGGAATCAAACAATTCTATACCCTTCTTGGACATTTAAATAGACAAATTATCTTTTGACATTTATAGAAAGCCCAGCTATACTAATCATAGTATACCAGCTACTTCACAACATCCTCATTCACATAAATGAAGCATGTTTAACTACTTGATAAATACAGACTTACAGATACCCTTATCCAAAAAGAAATACAAGAAACAAATACAAAATATACTAGGAATTGCACAAGAAAATGGATATAATAGAACACTAATGAAGAAACTAATTCCAAAAAATAAAAAACACATAAAAAAGAAAACTTTTCTACATTAACTTAATCAATAAAAGAGAAAACCAGAACATGGTCCCTCCTAATATACAATAAACAAATTTCAAATAAACTAGCCAACATTTTTCCAAAAGAAAACATTAAAATAGCGCATAAAACTAATAATAAAATCAATACTAATATCAACAACCATGTACATAACTTTGACAGAAATAATAAAAATGGTGTATACATGTTACAATGTGAAATATGTAAAACTAAATACATAGGATAGACGAAACGGAATTTTAAAAAACACGATACAAAGAACATAATATATCGGACTTGAAATTCAATAGAACCAAATCAAAAACCGCTATCCACCTCACCCAAAATGGACATCAATTTGGTTCACAGAATAACACACTAACAATTATCAAAACCTATAATGAAAACAATTATGTAATTGCTGCTGAAGAATTTTACATTTCTAAATATTACAATAAAGATAAAACCTTAATCAATGAAAACTTACTCAACTTCCAAAACACCCTATACAACATATGAGCACTTAAATGTATCAATGCGCATACCCATAAACAAACCTCTCCAACTGCACAACACACAGTCGCTTTCCAGCTCGCATTCAACACACACACACACACACACACACACACCACACACACACACACACACCAACTGACTTCATGCAGTTGTCCAACAGTGGCGCCGAGATATCCCCAAAGAATGGTTTGCTACGTTCTGGCAGCTTCCGTATTTGCGTAGCAAACTTTTCCTTGCGGATATCCCGGCGCCACTGTTGGACAACTGCATGAAGTTCGTAATTGGTGGTGAACTTCTTACCCCACATGCCATCTTTCATTGAGTCGAATAGGGCATAGTCGCTAGGCGCCAGATCCGGCAAATATGGAGGATGTGGCAACACAGTAAACCCTAGTTCGCGAATGTTGGCAATGGTCTGGCGACTGGCATGTGGCCGCGCATTGTGTTGTTGGAGCAGAACACCACGTCCCTATTTTCCGTGGCGGCGTTGTTGAATGCGTCGGCGGAGTTGGTGGTGCAGTGAAGTGCAGTACAGGTCACTGTTGATGGTCGTTTGGGAGGGAGCCAATCCACCAGAAGTAGTCCTTCCTGGTCCCAGAACACAGTTGCCATTTGTTTCCGAACGAATAGTCCCGGCCGTGACTTCTTGGAACGAGGGCTCCCAGTATGTTTCCACTCCACAGACTGGCGTTTCTTTTCTGAACTCTCGTTGAAAAACCATGATTCGTCGACACTGACTAGACGCTCAAAGAATTCCTCTGGATCTGCACTGTACTGCTGCAACAACTGTTGGGATATCTCAACACGCGTCTGTTTCTGCGCAATGGTGAGGGTATGAGGAACACACCTTCTTCATCTTCAGATCGTCATGGATGATTGTGTGGAGGTTTCCCCGTGATAGACCTGTTGCCATCACTAGTTCATCATACGTGATTGGCCTGTTCTCCATTATCAGGTAATTGACACGAAGGGTATTGTTTGGTGTGCGTGCAGTTGCTGAACGCCCAGTGTTTTTGCGTTTTTCGGCACAGTCCCTGCCGTCTTTGAATTGTGATACTCAATGAAACACGGATCTGCGACTTGGTGCTACAAACCTCTTGTGGATGTCTGAAGCAGTCACTCCTTCCCTCCAGAGAAACCACACTGTCCACCTTTGCCTGTGCTTGTCTGCTTCCATGTCGTTTCCTCGATGTCCACGATTGTACCCGCAAGCTGGAACAATTGCTGCTCCAGTGATCTACCTATGGGAAGCAGAAACATCATCGGGTGACAGTAGACAGTACTATCGTCTATCTTCACGCATACATCGTCTCACATTTAAAATGCTACTTTGCAGGGTTATAGGGGAAATGCAAATCATTATTGAACGCCCCAAATAGATACCATTGAATTTTACTTCACAATTCCAAGACACAATAGTACTTACAAATTACCTCCATATAATAACGTAATTTTTTTTTGCCTATACTCAGAATATTTTACCATAATATTCAATTTCCTAAATTTGTTCCTGTAATGCTACTTATATAGAGGTTGCCGAAAAAATGTATACACACTTTGACAGGAGAGATCTATTAAATATATTTCAAAGTTGGACCGAAAAGCAACAGTAATGTGTAGTATAATGTCTTGTAAACAGATGAGACTCACTTGCTGCAATACAGGTCAATCTGCGAAAAAAAAATGGAGCCAAGATTATCGTTTGAACAGCGGAAAGCAAGTCTGAAGTGGTATTGGAGAACCGAGAATGTTGATGAAGTTCATCGGCAATGGAGGCGTGAGTACAGAACAGAACCACCAACGCCATTAACAATTGCACACATTCGTGACAAATTTAAGACTCATGGTATCGTATGCGTTGTTTACAAGGGCAGATCTGGTAGACGTCGCACATCAACAAGCCCCGCATCCTCAGCTATAGTTTTGGAACGTTTTGAACACTCTCCGCAGAAATCTACATGTGAGACTGGGATTAGCAGAAACAGCGTATGTCGTATTGTTAAAACAGAAAAGTTGAAAGTTTTCATCCCAAGACTTTTGCATGCATTATATGAAGATGGCCCTGATCGGAGAATGCTGTACTGTGAGTGGTTTCGGAACACGGTGCAAGAGGATGAGGCCTTCATAGGGAAAGTTGTTTGGTCCGATGAGGCACAATTTAAGTTGAATGGAACTATTAACCGGCATAACTGTGTCTACTGGCGTACAAACAATCCACATGTTTTTGTGGAAAAGGCTGTTAATTTACCTGGAATTTATGTTTGGTGTGGGTTGTCATCTAGGGGTATAATTGGGCCATTCCTTTTTGATGGAACAGTAACTGGCCAAGTGTACCTGAACATGTTACGCACATCCGCCTTACCAGCCATTCGTACACTCTATGGAATTTTACTTCCAACAGGATGGTGCACCACCACATTACCACCGAGATGTATGTGCGTACATTGATGACAATCTTCCAGGGTAATGGATAGGACGAAGAGGTCCGATTGAGTTTGCACCGCGTTCTCCGGATCTAACTCTGTTGGACTTTTACCTATGGGGGGGAATCTTAAGAATGTTGTATACCGTAGAAAACCAGCTACACTGGCAGCAGTTCGGGAAGAAATTGAAACAGCATGTGCTGCAATCGCTGAGAACACTTTCGCAAACGTTGCTCGAACAGTAGTTCAATGTACTCAGAAGTGTGTCGACGCCCATGGTGAGCATTTTGAGCAACTGTTGTAACTGTAAAAGTCTAAGATGATTAGTGCTCATCATTTTCTGTTTGTGTGAATTCAGTTTTGTTGTGTTAACATAGTTCTTTTTTTCTTTGCTTGTAGTGTGTATAAATTTTTTTGACACCCTTGGTATTAATAGGCTACTTTTTTAAACTCCAAATTTTATAACAACTATTTCAATTTGCTCAGTCTAATAACGATTAAATACAATATGTAGTACTTGCACTTAACTTTAAATTAATATATATATTTTTTTTTAGATAGCACTGCATTGTATTTCACAATTTCAAGGAACAATAGCATTTATAAAATTTCTTATATATAATAATTTAAGTTTATTTGCATATACCCATAATATTTTATTGTTAACTTACATAGATACTTATACAAAAAATTTCATTTTCAGTATCATAAACTTTTGATGATGCTCCATCAATACTACACTACCTCCTCTAAATGGAAGATAACCTTCAAATAATTATATTTTAAAGAATTACGTAAGCCCACTTGTAAACCATTTAATTAAACTCTATTTATGTAATTTAATATATCCATAGAAATTCGGCTAAGAATACTAAACTTCGGCCCATTATTTTAACATTGAAATACATACAAAATACTTATAAGAGTCTCATTTTCCAGCTTTGAAAACTTCTGAAGGTACTTCAGTATTACACCACAGCTTCCTAATAGAAGATAAAATTTAAACTACACACATATAAGTGTTTCAATTGTACATTTATTTTAATCAAATGTTTTTAATTAATTCAATATGCAGATAATATTTTATTTTATTTTAGATAACATTTTAACATCGCCCTGTTATTCCAAATATCAACTTTACCATACAGAAACATGAGAGCAACCACATACTGTATTCAGCCACAAAACAACACCACACAAAGCACTAATTAACGAACATAGATACAATATGTAATATAGTCTATACATTTCACATCATGTAAAACGAAAATTGTAAACGAGTTTTCACTTACACTAATAAAATTAACAACTCATACACATTTTGCATGATAAATCACAAACCATGATCAAAATAATTGTAAGAATGTAAGTGATAGCTCGTAGCACATATTTAATTTTTTTTTACTTTGTATCTTTTATCTTTTAGCTTTTAACCTTTGTTTGATTTATATTTGATAAACACTATGCTTATACATATTGTAACTTTTATTCTCCTTTAACCACCACACACTCGGCGACAATGTGACTTTTACCTCTAATAATTCGTCCTACAAAAATGGGTATTCCACTCAACACAGCAACCCAATAGTCGTTATTGCACTCCACCAGCGACAATGACAATACACGTGTAGTATTGAGAAGCATAAGAATGTACTCCTAATTTCAATTAACCCTAATCTGCCTGGTTTTCTGACATGTGGCGATTTTTGTAATTTCTTCAACATTTGTTCAAACTTACGTCCTTATTATGGAATTTAACTTTGTTTTGTTTAAAATCATCTACTTTCAAACATAAGGGGTGGTACCATACGGTACCGCTAGGCAGATATGGGTCCAAGATTTCTTTTCTTCAGATTTCATCATTTTAAGTCGTTATTTATTGGAATGACAGAAAAACTTCACTATATCATTCACTATCTTTTATTATTTTATTTCTTGTATGATAATAACAGGGCAATGGAGCTAGCTTTTACAAACAGCAAGGGTTCGCACCTCAATGCTCCTTGGTTTAGTTGCACTTTTAAGATTTGACATATCATTTTTCAAAACATTTTACGCAGAGTCCCACTTCACTCTTAATGCATTGTGTGAGTATACGAGGACAGCCAGCCAGTCCTCGCAGGTTATCAAAGTACGTACAGTCGGAAGGATAGGCTCTTCATATCATGTGGTAAGTTGTCGAGCATTTCAACGAGAGGTGCTGCACATTTACCATAATCAAATTCAAAGTTATCATTTGCACTTACCCTCTTCCCTTGGCATATTTTAAAAAATATCAGAAATGCCCATAAACAATGTTTAGGCATCATAATTGAAGCCGAACCTTTCCCCTGATGAAATGTTTGCAGGATGACATCTATAGGGAATCATACATTCATCAAAATTCATACATTATGCCAGAATGTAATTTTCCATAAATCTCTCCTTCATCAGATTTACCAGAGGTCGGAGCTTACACATTTTGTCTTGCCGATCTAAAATTTGAAATTATCGGCACAATGGACAAATCGCACGATTTTTTCAAATCGAACACACCACATGCAATTGTAAACTAATTCATTGCGTTTCCAGTGCATTTTACTAGTAGCATCTTCTGCTAGGTACAAAACTGTAGCCATTGAAGAGAAGAATTCCGATTAAGAACTTCATTTCTTCAGCTGTTATTTGTAAATCTTGTACATTTAGAAATAAAGCATAACGCTGGGTTTCTCTTACAAAATAAAATCAATAACATTACAGTCAAAGAATACTTCAAACAATTCTGTAGGCTATTTTCCTCTATAAAATGTGTAGTCAACTGCAGGAAAAATGCTACTGTTAGAAGGGGGATGATCATAATATTTTTATGAAGTTGGTTTTCGTGTGAGTTTGATTGTTTCCTTCTTGGTTACGCTTTCCTTCTGTATTTTGTGAGCACGAAATTGAACTACTTGTCCTCATCTCATCTTCATTCTTAGACTCAAACCTCTTTCGATTCTTCAAGTAAAAGTTTTCTTTATGTTTTCTTATTTCTTCTAACTTTCTTTATTTGTCACATCACTATCTTCATCACAGTTAGATAATTCATATGCCTTTCATCGTAATAAAATTGATTTCCTAAGAGATTATCAAGTAAACCGCCTGTATCTTCCTCTCTATAATCTTCATCAGAATTCACTGTGGCGTCTGGTGGTTCAATATAGATAGTACTTAGATTATTATACTGTCATCCTCTATGATTCTTACAGCTTCAGTAAGTATTATGTCCCAGGAACCATAATAAATGATCAATATGAATGCTATAAAGAGGAAAAACCGATTCCTTACAAAATGCTACGGCATCTGCCTAGTGGTACCATACGGTACCAGACTAACTCTACGTCATATATATTTGGCAGTTCATATATTTATAGTGAAAACATGAATTGAATGCTTTACTATAAGCCTTTTCCAATATGTGAAATCAGAATTTATACAAAATTATAATCCTAATTGAATGTATTCAAATATTTACTTCAAACCGATACAAAAATTGAGTGATTGAAGAACATGTGTATAATTACCGAACGCCACTAAGCATACCAAGCCAAATAACTTCAAAATATTGTTTTCCTAACAAGGACTGGAATGTCAGGGAGTAAATTAAACAATGAGAAATTGTGAAAATAATCATTGTTGCCAACACAGCGACTGGAAACTACTATATGTACCCGTGGTGCCATACGGTACCGCTAGGCAGAACAAAACTGCCTGTTCTCAGCTCACAGTTCGCTTGCCTTGGCTAGTTCTTCTAGTTCACTGTTCAAGTTCACTGCACGTCGAACTCAGGTCTCCGGATGCATCGCCCTCGCCTGGACACTGCCACAGTTACGGACTCACTCAAGTTCACTGCACGTCGAACTCAGGTCCTGCGGATGCATCGCACTCGCCTGAACACTGCCACAGTTACGGACTCACTCAAGTTCCCTGCACGTCGAACTCAGGTCCTCCTTCCTCGCTGCTGTCCAAGACAAGACTTGAAGACTGACTGAAGACTGACTGACTGACTGATCGTTCCGTCGGCAGTCACGGTGTTATTTATTACACCACAGGTTCTGGAGTCTTCGATTCGAGTGGCTTTCAGAATCTCCAAGAGAAATCTGCCTCGAGATGCTTCCTTTGCTCTCCCCGCTCCACGCCCTCACCGAAGTTCTCCTCCCCTTGCTTCTTTTCGTGTTATAGCTCCTACCGAAGCTCGAGTTTCCGTTTCCCTGCGCCTTTCTTCTCGCTAGATGCGCGCGCAACTCCCTGACGCGACCATAACGTTCCAGACGGGTGCCACAATATTGCAAATGGGGTTAACATATTGGATAATGCAAGAATGTATCTGTTGATGTCACAGCACGATGAAAACGTTAATACAGTACAAACAGCAAATATATGTCTGTAATATAAATGAACTGCTCCTTAAATATTGTATGACAAGTCGTAGACAGAAAATAATAAAACTATTTAATTGAACTTACTACGAATTACTGAAAAAAATTCTTAAAATGAATTGTAAATTTGGGTATACTAAGTTTTCTTATTTCCTCTGTGAATGGGATAAGAAAGAAAAGAAGCAGTCACAAAGAAACTTTCTTTAACCTCACACAAGAGGAAAAGCAACAAACCCAACTGCACTGTGAAGAGAAAACGGCGGCATAATGCATTTGACTAAATGTAAGTTGTTAATTATAACAATCGAATAGTTTATGTAAAATATACTTTTAATATTTGCCACAGGACATGTTTCACTTGATCACTTTTCCATATTAAATTTAATAACGCTAAATTCACTTTGTTAAAAGTGCCTGTGCATGTTGCGGAAAAATGGTACGTAACAGAGAAAATCTGAGCTCAGTTCTGCATTCAGCATGTCAAGAGACTATAAATGTAGCATAAATGTTTGGAAAAGTTTTTATGAACCTTAATTTTGCAGGGCTGTGTAATCAATTAATTAATTATTACAATTCTATTATAACAATGAATGAATTGTAAGAAATTCTAATTAATTTGGAAAGCGGTAAAACTCCAGAAATTTAATGATTAATGTTAAAATAGGTCAAATAAGTTTATTAGTTACTGAAAAATCAAATATTTTGAGTTGCGACACTTCAGAATCCAAGTTGCGAATTTTCTCTGTGGACGTTTACTGTCCCCGTCATCCTTCGAATTGAGTTGTATTTCGTTACAATCTTACTGCAGCGATAACAGGTTAGGTATTAATTCCTAATATTATCATAATATTAAGGAATTAAACTAAATTTTATCTACATGTAGGCCTATATCGTCGTTGATTTTACAAAAGTTCCTACATGACACTATAGATAATAATTTTTCAGGATATAAAGAATTACCGGTAATTTAAAACAATGAGCCTACATAAGAATATGAAGTAATTCCATACAAAACGTTGATGAATGTGGTGAACATAACTAACAAGATCGAGGCTATTGATTTCCTCTTCCTCCTGGAAAATTATTTTCTATACTGTTACATAGGAGAAGGCCTAATGGCCTTAACTACACCAGAACAAAAATAAATAAAAGAATAAATAAATAAACAAATAAATAAATATAAATATATATATATATACATAGACAGACAGACAGATAGATAGATAGATAGATAGATAGATAGATAGATAGATAGATAGATAGATAGATAGATAGATAGATAGATAGATAGATAGATAGATAGATAGATAGATAGATGGATAGATAGATGGATAGATAGATAGATAGATAGATAGATAGATAGATAGATAGATAGATAGATAGATAGATAGATAGATAGATAGATAGATAGATAGATAGATAGATAGATAGATAGATAGATAGATAGATAGATAGATAGATAGATAGATAGATAGATAGATAGATAGATAGATAGATAGATAGATTTTGTTTATTTTAGTAGGTTATTTTACGACGCTTTATCAACATCTCATGTTATTTAGCGTCTGAATGAGATGAACGTGATAATGCCAGTGAAATGAGTCCGGAGTCCTGCACCTAAAGTTACCCAGCATTCGCTTATATTGGTTTGAGGGAAAATTCCGGAAAAACCTCAACCAGGTAACTTGCCCCGACCGGAAATCGAACTCGGGCCACCTGGTTTCGTGGCCAGACGCGCTAACCGTTACTCCACAGGTGTAGACTAGGCAGGCATGCAGGCAGGCAGGCAGGCAGACAGGCAGGCAGGCAGGCAGGCAGGCAGGCAGGCAGGCAGGCAGGCAGGCAGGCAGGCAGGCAGTTTCATAAAATCAACAACGATTTGCCAGATATTCAATTTCATAATTAATTGTAACTCCGAAAATTTTAGTACTAATACAACTTTCGTACTTATTATTTTAATAAATAACGCAATGGATTGAAAATAATGTAAGTTACTGTAACCTGGAGGGAATAATTGATGAGCATTTGGCAGTTTAGAAATAGATTATAGGGTGTTTTTTCGTGAAATGTGCTAAAGAAATTGTAAGTTATTTCTTTTACATAAAAGGAAACCTCGGAAAGTTTTGAAAAACTGAATATTGACCAAAATAATTTTAAAGAATAGGCTAATATCGTAATGAACTATTGTAATAATCCTATGTTTTTAATTGTTGTATTTTGGTAACATTATTTTCGTAATTTAGGAATAGCCTATAGTTGGGACTAAAAGGAATGAAGTTACAGGGGAATGGAGAAAATTATACAACTCAGAACTGCACGAATTATATCCTTCATCTAACATAATTAGGAACATTAAATCCAGACGTTTGCGATAGGCAGGGCATTTAGCAAGATTCATTGAATCCAGAAATGCACGTAAAGTGTTAGTCGGAAGACGTCAGAGGAAAGGACCTTTGGGTAGGCCGATACGTAGATAGGAGGATAATTTTAAAATGGATTTGAGGGAAGTGGGATAGGATGGTAGGAACTGGGTTAATGTAGCTCAGGATAAACATCGATGGCGGACTTATGTGTGGGCGACAATGAGCCTTCGGGTTCTCTGAAGGCATTTGTAAAAAAAAATTAGATTATAATACATAATTTTGTATTTAACATTAATTATCCATATCAAGTTGTATGTTAAAAATCTATCGAACTTGTTCATTTTCGTCCATCAAAGCGTTTACGGGCTATTGCCTATAGAAAGAGACGACGCGGAGTACTTTAGACCAGAAGCATGTTAACTATTATTTATACTCGGTGCGAAAAATTGCATTCCAATTTAATACGCTTCTATTTTTCTCACTTTCCTCTTTATCTCTTGTCTCTCTTTTCATATTTCTTCGTTTTTGCCTTTCTTTTCGTTACTGCCTTCTGGACTCCAAATTTAAAATTGTCTTTGGTGTTTTCTCTTCCGATATAAACATAGCATGTCTTTACCATTTCAACGTTATCCCTTCTATCGCCACCAAAACATTATTTTTAACTTCTAAAATTTCTCGTTTAATTTTGTTCTAAATCTTGTCCCATCTTGATTTTTTCGGTGCCATTCCCCAAAAGTCCATCTCAGTGGCTGATAGTTTTCCTGCCTGTTGGAAACTGTCCGTGTCGCTACGCCATATAAAAGTTGCTCTTGACAAAGGCTTGGTTTCGTTATGTAATAGCTTCAGTAATACAAACATTTCTATATTTTTATCCAATTATTACGAGAGTACTTCAAGAAATTGAAATATATCTCTCTAGCCCGTTGAAAAA